>NW_027555847.1:71641122-71821122 GCF_003287225.1 Phascolarctos cinereus | reverse complement strand
TTTTTTCTTTCATGCAGTTCCTCCTATTGGTTCTAATTCTTCCTTACAATATCACTAACCTGAAAATATGTTTAATAGGAATGTAAATGTATAGCCTATATCAGATTGTGCACTATCTTGTGGAGGGAGGTTGGGAGAAAGAGGGAGAAAAATGTAAAACTCAAATGCTTATAGAAGTGATTATTGATAAATCAAAATAAATCAATAAAAAAGAGTGGTGTGACAGATTACATTTACACACACACGCACAGATATATGTGTACGTGTGTATTTTTTTCCCTTCTACCAAATCATTCCCTTAGTCCGAATTCTAAAAACACTGGGTTTAATGGATAGAAATCTTGAGCTGGGTAAAATCATTCTATGTATGGACCTTGATAGAGATGCAACTACTGCATGGGAAACTAAAATGAATAGAAACAGTGAGGGAACAGGGACATATAACTAAGGATTTTTTCATTGATCAATACTGTCAATATCCAAAACAGTATAAGAGTATAGTATAATATCTAGAATTCTGGATTCAATGAGGTCAAATTCATAGAATATATCTAATACCTAAGGTAATATAATTGGTCTAAATTTATTAGACCTAACATTTAATTTAACTACTACGTATTCTTTACCATTGTGTTTGCCAACTCAAGATAATGGACACCACATCCCATATCTGTTCAACTTTTATGTACCAAACCTAGGATAACATCAGAATGTTAAAGAAAACAGGAAATAAGTATCTATTAAACTCTCTTTATGTACAATATATTTTAATGGGGAAGAGTTTAAACATGGTTCTTGCACTTACAGGATCTCTTATGATCTGGCATTATTTTATAATATAATTGAAAAAGCAGTTATTGAGTATCTACTGTATCTGGTCGTTGCCTTTGATTCAAAGATAAAAATGAAATTGTTATTAATCTCAAGTAACACATTTTACTGGAAAAACAACATTCATATAAATAAGTAAATATGAAATATATTTTCATTAAATTCAAAATATTTTGGAGCTAGAAGAAGGACTGATAACTGGGGAAAACAAAAAAGGATTCTTAGAAAGGTAGACACTTGAATTGATCTTTTAAGGAACTTCAAAAGATGGTAGAAAGTAGAAAGAGAAATTTAAAAGCTTGGGGGCAATCTTTTGTAGTAGCATAAAAGTGGGAAGAAGGAAATGGTTAATAGTATCAAGCATTGTAGAGAGACAGCAAAAACAAGACAAAACAAAACAAAAAACAAACTAATAAATGTGAAAATACCCTAGGATTTAGCAGTAGAAATATCATTGGTAATCTCGGAGAAATTGGTTTCAGTTGGTTGGTGGGGTTGGAAGCAGGATTATAAAAGTTTGAGAAGTTCATTGATGAAAAGAACATTTAGAAAACAGGTGCAGACATTTATTTTCAAAGTGTTTAAATGTGTATAAGGATAAGTATATTGAAAATGAGATTATGATAAATGCATAAGAAGCATAAGGTGATAGGGTAGAATGTATTTCCTAGAAGTTAGAATTCAATAACCCCATGTCCAGTCTGCTTTCATGAAGCTTTACATCAACTGGGTAAGGAGCCATTCACATAAATATGCAAAGCATGTTTCACTGGACATCCTTGGGCTTAAAAATTATGAGAAATCAGCCAATTTGTATTTCAACTCCTGTCTCATTTCCTGCCTTTATATTGATGGACTGTAGGTTCTCTTGCTCTCCCAGATCACCTCAGGCAGTCATCACGCAGAAACTAATCATAAAGTTGTATTATCAGTCTATTTGAAATTATGGTAGTGCGTCCTTAGACAAAATGGCCAAGGGCGAAGTTTGTAATAAATTAAATGAACATACAAAAAAATGTGAAAGTCATTCCCCTTCCCAGTATAGTATTACATATTTAGGGTCATTGTTATTGAATTTCCAGCAACTGTCTCCATTACAAAGTAGAAATTAGATTAGACAGACCATTGATTTGCTCTGATGTGGCAATTCCTATTTTATATTCCTTATCATTCAAATCCTCAAAATAAGACCACCAATTTAAGAAAGTAAATCATATCATTCTACTTAATTACAGGTATTTTACATTTTAAATTGATGTTTGGAAATAGAAATTCTGGTATCATTTAAGCATTGGTGGAGAATGACCTTTCTGATAATGAAGTTGCCAATATAATTTCCTGATAATCAAGTTGAATCCTATGCAAAAAAAAAAAAATTTAAAAAAAATACATATATATATCTCAAAAATTTATACATATAAAGTATACTTCCATGGTCTTTCCACTTCATCAGCTCCCCTTTTTTTCCCCTACTTCTAAAGAATTTGTAGGGTTAGGGGTAGCATAATACAGTGGGATAAAGACCTGGCATTGAAATTTGAAATTGGGAAGATGTGGGTTCCAATTTTAGTTGTGTGACCATGGACACTCACTCTATCTTTCTGTTCCCTTGGCAAATATGTGAAACTGTAAGATCCAGACAAGCTGCTGATCTGAATCTTTGGAAAGAGTTTCCATAGCCTCAGATAGATGAAATCACAGGCCCAGGATCTTTTTCCTGACCAAAGAAAAACACAACATACACACATACCCTGTTATCTACAACTGTGCCCATCTAAATATTATCCCAAAGGAATGGCTGCATGACCCATCAAATACAGGGCTCACTACCAATAATTTAAGGACTTCAAGAGATTCATTTTGGAAGCACTGCTGAACTCTGACTTGTACCTTGTCCAGTCAGTCACAGAAGTTCTTTAAATAAATTCGAAGTATTTTAGAGGTGGAGAAAGGACTAGCAACTGGGGGAAACAGAAAAGTATTCTTATAGGGGGTGGCCCTTGAACTGATCTTTCTTTTTTTTTTTTTTTCCTTAGGACAAGTTTAATAGAGCTACAAACATCAGATGGGCTCAAGCCCAAAGGAGTGACTATGGTACAAACATTATTAACACAGCACTTGGTCATTAGGAGTGAGAAAGACCTGACAGGCTTAGCCAGCTAGCTGCTGCCCTGAGGGAGGGAGGAATGATCTGAATGAACCAGGCCCCTTAAGGAGAGGGCATGCCCAGCTAGCCCACACTGTCTGGGCTCCCTCTATGAAGGCCTTCCAGTTGGAAGCTTGGGGAAGATCAAGCACATTTGTCCAGCAGACAGTAGCTGGTGAGTTGGCGGGCCCTATGTGTGTGTGGGGGGGATGTCCACAGCTGCAGAGAGCAGCTCAGTTATGCTTGGAGAAGTATTCCTTATTCCCTTGAACATCAGGCTTGATGGTGTCACTCCCTGGTTTTCAGCCAGAAGGGCACACTTCACCATTCTTTTCTGTGAACTAGAAGGCCTGGACAAGCCACAGAGTTTCATCTACAGAGCTGCCCACAGGTAGGTGATCTGGCCAAGGATCCCTTGGTCATCAATGATGAAGAGACCTCTGAATGAAATTCCCTCATCTGCCTTTAAGACTCCATAATCTTGAGCAATAGTTCGTTTGGGGTCAGACATCAATGGGATATTCACTGCTCCCAGTCCACCATTCTTCTGGACTGTGTTGACCCAGGCAAGGTGACAAAAGTGTCAATCCACAGAAGCACCAATTACTTGGCAGTTGAGTTTCTTAAATTCTTCAGCTGGATAAGTGAATGCAATAATCTCCATGGGGCACACGAAGGTGAAGTCCAAGGGGTAGAAGAACAACACAGTGTATTTTCCTTTGTAGTCAGAAAGGCTGATGTCTTTGAACTTCCAATCTGGCATAACAGCTGTAGCTCTGAAATTGGCATCTGGGTACCCAATCTTGGCATTTCCCGCCACCATGGTGATAGTAACAGCTAGGCTCCATGGACAAGTTTGGAGAAAGCATGAAAATGTGAGGAGAAGCTGGAGAAGGCCTTGAACTGATCTTTTAAGGATCTCCAAGTACAGTTCTTATATTTCCTATTCTTACTGAAACCTTGTCCAAACCCCAAATTGAAGGCTAATAAATCATATTGATTGACTTTCTCTACTATCTTACTGTCTTCCACCCTTAAATTAGATCACTTGGCTACCTCTAAAGAGAGAATTCTTATTGACTGCCTTGTATGGACCTTTACTACACCCTACTCATAGTCTTGTAAAGGACATTTTCAGTTAAGACCTTCTTTTCCTAAGAGGAAACTTAATTTGGTGCACTACTGTCTAATACCTATTCTAGTAGAAATGGAGTATTCTTTAGCCAGTGTTGTAAACTTCTACACTGAAAAAAGCAGTCTGTAACAAAGAAATAGCCTTATCCATAACTTAACAAAGTGGAACATGGTAAGAACTTAATAATTATTGACTTGTTTACTTAAGTATCCTATTCACTTCGGAGGGCCAGGTCTAACTAAAGAAGGTAACTTTGAAGGTTTAAAAGAACATGTATAGGGGCAGCTAGGTGGCAGAGTGAATAGAACACTGGCCCTGAAGTCAGAAGGACCTGAGTTCAAATCTGACCTCAGACCAAACATTTGACACTTACTAGCTGCGTGACCCTGGGCAAGTCACTTAACCCCAATTGCCTAAAAAAAAAAAACATTTTTTTAAATTTAAAAATTAAAAAAAAATAAAAGAACATGTATATTTGTAAGCAACCATTTGAATTCACAGGTGAAAAAATGGGGCATGTGGGCAAATTGTCTTTTTTCATGAAAAAAAAAACCTGGCTATTTATGAATCTCTATTTCTGGGTATCCCCTGCCAACTATTAGAACACAGAAGAGTTTATTAGACAAGCTGCTAGACTATGCTATTTTTTAAATCTATCTTCTGATTTTATTGGTTTAATGCACCCCTGATGAGGAAGCTCTCTCCTCTAGGGGAGAACTACAACACAGTCTTACTAAATTCCTTGAGGCACTGAGAAATAAAATGTACTTTCCCAGAGTCATATAGCTCCTATGTATTAGAAGCAGGGCTTTAACCTAAGTCTTCCAGACTAAATCATCATTTATTAAGCAATGCTTATGAGCTAGACACTGTGCAAGGTACTAGGTACACTAAAACAGAGGATAATTCTTGACTTCAAGGTATTTACTTACTACTGGATGAATGTAGCCTGTTAGTATATAAGTAAATACATGAGATGTATAAAGTAAATCCAAAATGAGTAAAGCATTTTGAGCAACAGAGGAATGCTCAAAAAGTTCTTCCCTAAGAAAGAAGAGAGAGTCGGACACAGAAATGTGAAGGCAGAAAGGATAATTCTGAACAAAACAAAAAGAGTTGCTCCAGGGCTCAAATTTGGCTCCTCTGGCCTAGGTATCTACTGAGAGCTTATATGATTTTCTCACGGTCACACAGACAGTATATGCCAGAGGTGGGACCTTATGAATGCAGAGTTATCTGTAACTTATGGTCTTGGAGGGTTGTCTAGAGAACTGAAAATCATACCACAAAGAGCTTCACAAAGATGGGAATGGGTATCATCTAGCCACCTTCTTGGCAACTATCAAGTTCCAGGTCAAATACCCAGGTTAAACTGAGAAGGCTGTGCGAGTACACTGCTTAGAGTAATGAGTAGTTGCAGACCTTCAGCAGTATAAGGAGAGAGGACTAACTTCAGACTACAGAATGAATTGGTCCTCACTGCTACTGGGCAATTCTACTATGCCTTCTTTACCAACTTCCTATCCCACTTTCCACTTCCAAATCTTTTTTTTTTTTTTTTATCAATTTTCTACCCTTTCACAGATGCCCCCCCTTCCCTCTCTCTCTCATCTGAGAGCCTTGCCTCACATTTTACAGAAAAACTTGAGGCCATTCACCAGGAATTCCCTCTTCTCTCCTCTTCCTCATGACTCAGATGCCTTTTCCCATTTTCTCTTACACCTCTTTCTCACACAATGAAGTAGCTTTATCTTTATCAAGGTCAAACCTTTGCTTGTTCAAATTATGCCATTCCATCTCATCTTCTCCAATAGATTGTTCCCTCTGTCATTCCCAGTCGTGAATCTATTTTCAATCTCTCCCTGTTTACTTGCTCATTTCCTATTGCCTATAAATATGCCCATATCTCCCCTACGCTGAAAAAATCTTAACTTGATTCACTCTATCTGTTAACTATTGTCCTATATGTCTCTTGCTCTTTGTAGCTAATCTCCTAGAAAGTACCATCTACAATAGATGACTCTACTTTCTCTCCTCCCTCTTCTT
Organism: Phascolarctos cinereus; assembly: GCF_003287225.1. Lineage (NCBI taxonomy): Eukaryota > Metazoa > Chordata > Mammalia > Diprotodontia > Phascolarctidae > Phascolarctos > Phascolarctos cinereus. The sequence goes on along the minus strand of NW_027555847.1, from coordinate 71,814,964 downwards.
AACCCTGTACAATCTGGATTCTGATCTGATTATTGAACTGAAGTTGCTCTCTCCAAAGTTATGTTCTCTTAGTCATTAAATCCAATGACCTTTTCTAAGTCCCCATTCCTCTTAAACTGTTCTGCAGACTTTGACACTATTGATCACTCTTTTCTCCTTGACACTGACTGTCTTCTCACTAGGTTTTTGGGACATCACTCTCTCCTGGTCCTCTTCCTATTTATCTGACTGCTCTTTCTCTATCTCCATTGTTGGATCCATTAGCAGATCATACTCTCTACTTGTAGGTGTACCCGAGAATTCTGTCCTGGCTGCTCTTCTCTTTTCCCTCTTATTTCATTTGGTGAACTCATTAGCTGTCATGGATTTAATTACCATTTTCATGCTAAGGTTCAAGACACAAATACAGAAGAGAATGATTCCAAAATATCTATAAGCAAATCCTCACAGAAAAACTCAGCTTAGACATAGATTCAACTAAAATCCCTGGAAGGGATGAAGTAGTATGTTTGGAAGGAGTTTAAAGAAGTTTTTTATGAATGAAATGAGAGTGTCAGAGAGGAAAAATGGGAAAGAAATGAAAGCTATAGGATAAAGCACTGGAAAAGGAATTAACAGCTTGGTAAAAGAGGCATAAAACTTTGCCCAAGCAACAAACTTCATAGAAATTAGAATGGACCAAATATAATTGATTCCATGAGACAATAAGAAGTATTAAAAACATAAAAGGCAATTAATAGATTTTTGCAAGATGTAAAAGACTTTTTCTAAGAAACCAAATATAAATAATTCCACATGATAATAAGAAACATTAAGATAGCATCAAGACTAAAAAAAAAGAAAATGAAAATTGTGTCATAGCAAAAACAATAGACTTGTAAAACAAATCAAAAATTTTAAACTGAAGAATTATCAGACTATCTGAATGGTATGACAAAAAAATTAGGGGAGAGACATCATAAATTAAAATTTAAAAGAAAACTACACAGACCTCTTAATGCCAGAGAGCAAAGTGGCAGTAGAAAGATTCCAGCAGTCACCACCCCCAAAAAACTCCAAAACGAAAGCTCCCAGGAATATGATAGCCAAAACTCAGAGTTTCCAGAAAAAAGATAAAATATTGTAAGCATATAAAAAAATAGAAACCAAATACCAAGGAACTACAGTCAGGGTCACACATGATTTAGCAGCCACCACTATAAAGAAGTGGAGGACTTGGAATATGATAATTCAATAGGTAATAAGTTTATAGATGGGAATAAATTATCCAGCAAAATAGTATAGTCCTATGGCAGGAAATGGACCTTCAGTGAAATAGAGGAATTCTTTATAATCATTCCTGATGAAAAAACCAGAGCTGCATAGATATTTTGACATTCAAACATAGAAGTATAAAAAGGCAAACAATAACGGTCATGAAGGACTAAAAAAGGATAAGCTGCTTACATTCAAATTTGAGATATTTTTGTGTTCCCTATGAACCCTGCAATCATCTGGGGCCATAGAGGACGTCTAATCAAACATGGCCTTCATTGTTATTTCTTGATGATTTTACCGAAAAAAAATGGAAAGAGGGGTGAAGAGGAGTACATAGTGGTGGTGGTGGTGTGTGTGTAAGTATGTGTGCATGTGCATGTGTGCATGTGTGAAGGAAGAAAAGAAAAATAAAGGCTAAGGTTAATTTAAGGAAAATTATCTCATCTCCCATGACTTGCACCTCTCCTTCATTCAGCTACCAAAGTGATTTTCCTAAAGCCCAGATCCAATAATGTCACCTCCTACACAATAAACTCGAATGGCTCCCTATAACCTCCAAGATCAAATACAAAACCTCTGTTTAGCATTCAAAGCCCTTAAAAACCTAGCTATTGCCTACCTTTATCATTTTTTAGCCATTGTTGTCTGCCATGCACCATTCTTTGATTCAGTGGTACTGAATTCCTTGCTGTTCCATGAATAATTCACTTCATCTCATGTCTCTGGTAATTTTCTCTGGTTTCCCTCATGCCAGAAATATTCTGCCTCCTCATCTTTGCTTACTGATCTCCCTGGCTATTTTTTAAGCCCCAATTAAAATTCTATCTTTTACAGGAGGCCTTCCTCAAACCCTCTAAATTCTAGTTCTTTTCTTTTTTTCCCTTATTTATCTGTATATAGCTTGTATGTTTGTGTCTATACACACATACATATACATATATATGTATATATATGCATGTGTTTGGTGGTTTCATGAGCTTTTTGAGGGTGGGAGATGTCTTTTGCCTCTTTTTTCTTTATTAATTTATTTTGATGTATCAACAATCACTTCTATAAGCTTTTGAGTTTCAAATTTTTCTCCCCATCCCTCCCTACCTCTCTCCCTAAGATGGCATGCAATCTGATAAAGGCATTACATATACATTCTTATTAAATATATTTTCACATTAGTGATGTTGAAAGGAAGAATTAGAACTAATAGGAGGAACCACCAGAAAGAGGAAACAAAAGCTGAAATTGGTCCAGGCAATGGGAAGAAGGGGAAAATGCCAGAAAAGAGACTGAGATCAAATTGTATAAGCAAAAATAAAATAAAATAAGTCTTACACAAGTGTTCATGTACCTTATGTATTATGTGTTCAGTGGAAGAAAACACAAACTTAATGATCATAGGCCCTTAAATAAATGAATTAAATTTCCTAACTAAAAATAACAAATACATGAATAGTTTAAAAATGTTTCCTGCATACAAGGAATATACAAATGTATCCAAATACATGGAGCTAAAAAGAGGAGGAAAAGGAACAATATCTATAATGCTATAGGCAATTCTAAGGTAACAGCCATTGCAAATATAATTTTAGACAAGGCAACAACAAAAATTGATAACGTCAATCAATACAAATAGTGAAATCACATTTTACTTAAAGGCACCATAAATAACAAAAATAACATTATGAAATATACAAAATTATTACTATGTCAACTTTATGAAAAATGAAGAGAAACAATTTCAGGTGGGGAAAAGATCATAAATTTAGAGCTAGAAGTTACTTTCATGGTCAGTAAGTAGAACTCAATCCATTTATAGATGAGGAAACTAAGGAAGAGAGAAATTAAATAACTTTTCCAAGGTCACACTGCTAATCATCAGTCAGCCAACAAGTGTTTATTAAATATGCATTATATACCAGGCATTATGCTAAGTGCTGAGGATACAAAGAAAGGCCAAAAAAAAAAAATAACCCTGCTATCAAGGATTTCACAGTCTAATGGAGAAGAGATAACCTAAAAAAAAATCCTATATGGAAAGAAGATATATAAAGGTTAAGTTGTAGATAAAATGAAAGGGAAGTCACTAAGATTAAGGAGTAGGAGAGGCTTTTTGTAAATGGTCAGTTAGGGAAGTCAGGAGGCAGAAATGAATAAGGAATGACTTCCAGAAATGAAAATGCTTATAGTCATGACATGAAATGTCACGTGTGTGGAATAGCGAGGAGGTGAGTGTGACTGGATCATAGAGTATTTAATTTTGTGGTATCAAGATGACTGGAAAGATAGAAAGAGTCTGGGTTACAGAGGGCTTTAAAAGCCAAAGGATTTTAGGTTTGATCCTGGAGAATACAGGGAGTCATTGGAGTTGACGGACTAGGAGGGTAACATGATAAAACATACTTTAGGAAAATCATTTTGACAGGTGATAGAGAATGGACTGGAACAGGAGGAGTTTTGAGGCAGGGAGACAAACTAGCAGGCCAACAACAAGATGCCGGTAGTGTAAGAGGAGAGAAGGGTTTTTTTTTGCAATTTTGTATGTCTTTTGAAACAGAGTTCATCTTTCTATTATTACTTATTGTGTTATTTATATGGAAATTATATTTGAAAAAATTACATATCTCAGTTAATATTTTTGCTTATTCCCTTGGATTTCCAAAATAAATAATTATGTTATCAGCATGCCTATCTTTAAGCCTTTAATTTCTTTTTCTCATCACAATACTATTGCTACCATTTCTAGAACTACATAAAGTATCAATGGTATTGGATCGGCGGGGATCTTTCCTTTACCCATATATTTATTAGGAAAGTTTTTATTATATCCCCATTGTACATGATACTTACTTTTGGGTTTAGATATGTAAATTTTATAAGATTCAAAAGGTTCCCCACACCTATATTTTATACACTTTTTAGTAAGTTCTTTGCTTTTTCAAAATATTGTTTCTGCATTTATTCGCATAACAAAGTGCTTTTTTTTACAAATTTTCATATATGAATATACATAATGTTTCAAATATCTTAGCCCAGTTTTTAGCCATTAAAACGTGCATAGATACATACACACACATATACATACACATATATACACACAAACAAATGTATACATTGGGTAGATATTAATATTAGGTATAGGAGACTTGACAACCATCAGCAAATGCAAACATTTTCATATGAATACACACATATACACATACACACATATATATACATAATTTCTGGGTATACAGACACACGTTTCCATATATTTATATATGTACACACACACACACATATATATATATATATACACATTCATCTTATACATAATTGAATATAACTTCAAAGCTGTCTAGCTTACCTATATTTCCCTCTGAACATCCTTCAGGTATCTTCTGTTCATTTGTTTAAATATTTCGTTGACTTTGTTTTCTCCTTTTTTTGGAAGTTTCTATCTTATTCGCATTCTATCGTCAAATCTTCACTTCTCTCCACTTCTCTCTCTACAAAGGATATAGTAGCCTTGCCTGTGGATGCTCTGCCCAAAGTAATGTAATTTTGATTGCTGAAACCACAAAATATATCTTGCTGTTTACAGGGTAGATTTTTTTTTTTTGGCAATTGGGGTTAAGTGACTTAGCCAGGGTCACACAGCTAGTAAGTGGCAAGTGTTTGGTCTGAGGCCAGATTTGAACTCAGGGACTCCTGACTTCAGGGCCAGTGCTCTATCCACTGTGCCACCTAGCTGCCCCTAGTAGATTTCTTTCTTAAGGACCATTTCTTAAACCCAAATCACTCTGACTCTCATTTATTGGCCAATAATAGATTCCAGACCAAGCCCTACATGGTCATTGTTTGAGCCCTGATGGCTAAAAGTGAATGCAAATAGCAACTGTTTCTGTTTTGGCTGGAAACCCTGAGTGTCTTCATCTCCTAGATTGACTGACTAGGTAAAAGAGACCATTCTTTACCTCAGTTCTTACCCAGCCTTAATCATTTAATGGGCATTGCCTCAGTCAAACCTGGGAAGACCTTAGCTTAGAAAGGCCAAGTTATTCCATTGCATTTCCAGTCATGCTGATCTATATCTTGCAATGGGGTCCAGATGGCCCCAGAGAAGATAGTGAGGCTGATGACTTCGTATAACCCTCCCTTCAATTCACTTGCATGTCATGGCATGACATTCCTGACGTCATGAGTAGTACGATCTGCCCCACGGGGGGGGACCCAACTGGCCAGCTCCAGTTGGACAACACAGCTTCTTCCTCCTCTCCTCTCCTGTCCTCTCCTTTCTCCACACAGTGAGGCTAGTGACTTTGCACAGCCCTCTGTCACTTAAATCCAATTCACTTGAAAGTCATGGCATCACCTTTCTGACACCATGATCCTCTTCAAGGATGAAGGACAAACAACAGCTTGTAACAAATAAGCACACACGCATGCATGCATGCGTGCACATGCGTGCAAACACTTACTCATTGGCCTTAGACATAGTTTCTTCATCAGCACCCTGACCTGTTGGTGTTCTATATTTTGGTGGAAGTATTAGTAAACAGATCTTAGTCCTACCCCAAAAAGACATTATCTTTCTCATAACCAATCCCAATACACAGCTAGGGCTTCCAAGCTCCACATTTGCCCTAGAATGTATTAATTTACTCCCTCTCTGACACAGTATCACTGAAAACACCCTCAGAACGCACCCACTTCCTAAAACAACACTTTGTGACTGCAACATACAACTTAAATTTCTCTCGCCAGTTCTTGGCTTTTCTTCCACACTCTTCTCACTGCTCTTCTTCTAGTATCTCAATACCAGAATTATACCTTCCCTGAAGCTACTTTGTGCTGCCTTTAAAGAGCCGCACCTGCATTGCTTTGTACCATCCAAAGTGCATCTATTGTTTCTGTTTGTTTGGTTTTTTTCCTCCTTTTTCCTTTGCTTCCCACAATATCCCAAACTTTGGATATTGGGAACAGAAAAATGAGTTCTAAGGTAAACCCTTATGCTCATGAAATACTAGTTAATGATTTCTACTCCATTACTCACTAGGCCATTTGGTGGTCTGTGAATATATACAACTGATAAAGATTTTTAAAATGCACTAAAACTTTTGGGACACCCTATACAATCTGGTTCTCATATTCTTGTGGAAATGTAAGTATTAAGAGAAGGTGATACCCAACAACACATAGGAATATATTTTCATCAACATTCAGAGAGAAAAAGAGGATTTCTGTTTATTTATTCCTATTTTTGCTGTTCTACCTTGTAGACAATTCAGGAAGATGGTTTTAATAATAAGATAAAATAAAATCCAAGTAGGAAAATGCCATGAAATTTCATCTTAAATTGACAGCAAAACAAAGCCAATTTCCCTGGATAATTCTATTCAATGAAGGCTGTAATAAATGAGGATGTTTGTCTAGTGCACTTCACTTTACAATTACATTTAGGTCATAATGTTAAACCATGCTTTGGAATATTGTTAGTGAACAGGATGGGATTTTCTCTGAATTTCAAAAATTCTATGGGTCTTCTGAGAATCATTCATTTTAATATTCAGAAGAGTATCATACAAAGTAGATAGAACTGGGAATACATTTTGCTCAATTTACCTGTGATTTTGTTCTTAATATTTACTCTCAGCAAAGTCTATGTTTATAATACTCTCCTAATTAATTCTCTTACCATTGAATAGCTCCTGTATTACATTCCCTGTCTCCCTATCCTTTTACTGTATATTTAAAATGAACATCTTCCATTCTTTCTTTGGATTTTGTCTCTTGCCTTTCCTCGTTCTATTACTTAGGAACCCCATTCATTTCTACCACTTTCATCTGCTTTACATAGATGATTTCCTGAAATGTACCTCCATCCCTGACTGCTCTCATGAGCTCCATACCCACATTTCAAACTGTCTACAAGATCTCAAAATATTCAGAATGAAATAGATTATATATCTACCAAAATGTGCTTCTATTAACTCATATTTTCCATCTATATATACAACAAATTAGTGGAAATGGATGGCTACTCCTTTTCCCCCTAATTTATCCCATAGATGTCCAACTGTATACTTTCATTTGTGCTCTTCCTGGCACTATGAATGTCCTCCATCTTCCTTTTGTCTTTTGAATTCCTATTTATATATTAAAACTCAAAGAAAATTCAATGTCATGAAGTCATCACTGATAATCTGAATTAGTAATACTCCCCTACCTACCTTGGACCTAACTTAGAACTTTTTACTTCTCTATGGCAAACATCATATAATTTAGGATAAAACAATCTGTGTATGTGTCATATCTTTCTACAGTAATGTAATTTCCATAAGGTCAGGGACTGAATCTTATCTAAACTTTGTAGTCTCTGAGAAGCTAGTATGTTTTACTATATACAGTAGATACCTATCCTATTGAATATTTTTAATTGATTTGGATCATATTTATATGAAGCACCCCAATATCCCAAATAGTGTGCACACATATATATGCAGATATAATGTGTGTGTATGTGTGTGTGTGTGTATATATATATATGTATATATATACACACACATGAATATACACATATATACACACTATGTATATATGTATAAATAAATGCATATACATATATAAACACATGCATGTGTGTATATGTGCTTATGCAGACAGACACACAGAGATACACACACACACACACACCACACACACATATGTATTCCAGTAACAATAATCCGTTACAAGTAAAATGGGAGAAACAAACATATCTGTAGCATCTGAGTTTGAAATCTATTAGAACTCTAGTCACTCACTGTTCTGAACTAAGCAGGAGTTAGCATATGACAATACCCACAGGTGACTGGTTAATACAATTTCCTTCATATTAAACTCAAGGCATATTCAGTGTAATTTAGATCACTGTTTCTTTGCTGCCACAGGGGCTTGTGTCAACCCCAGACAGCAGATGCAGCCAGAAGTATTAGCATAGATATTAAAGTCACTCATTACCAGCATGTCATGATCAGAGAAGGTGAGAGAAGACCTTGTCCCCCTGTCACCATGTAACACTATGTTGAATCAGAATTCAAATAATACCCTTGAAGTACAACACATAACAGGTACTATAGAAATCATAAAGGTCACCTTAAAATATTTAATTTTAATGTACAATATGTAAGACTTTTACTTTTTACACACAGAAAAGAGTTACTGTGTCCTAAAGTGTCAAACACTGAAGGCTTGCTATAATACTTTTCTGGATGCCCAGACCATGGACTGCATTACAAGCAAAATTGACTAGCAAGTTTTTCTTTTTTGACCCATCAATATTTAAAGCAGTACTTTCTATGGGAGTCTGGGAAAGAACTACCTCATAATGAACTGTAGTCTACATTATTTTATACTGTGGTTCCAGAATACACATTGGAAAACAGGTATGGTATTATATGGTTAAAATCCAAAGATAATACAAAAGCATTCATAAATAATTTATTTATAACCATAATACCATAGTTTTCGATCCACAACATGATTTAAAGGACATATAAGCCAATTGTCTTATTTTACAGGTTAGGAAATGAAGGCCCAGAGAGGTTGTAATTTTCCCATAGTCCCATAAGAGAAAAGTCAGGATGTAAGATTTCACTCTCTTTCCAATGTGCTATACTTCTCTTTTCTCAATTTTCTATGTAGGGTATAGATTGGGTCATTTTGTGCACTATGTGCACGTGTATCTTTTGATTCTGGTGACACAGTAGCTTATGCATTCAGATCACTCCCTTCCTCTACTTGCTAGGAAACCCTACATAGGAGTCCTTAGTGAATTACTAAGAAATATGGTCAAAAGATCTCTAGTATAAAGTATATATTTTTAGAGTTTAGAACAGAAGAAAGAGGTTGACTGATGATTTGGGAAACTGTCACTGGCCCGAAAATATAGACATTTCTGCTTTTTGTCAAGCTTTTAGAACTTACTGAAGGTAAGATTCACTTTGGCTGTACATTCCTACCTAACATCACAGAATGACAGGCAAGGATCTTAGCGATGATATACCACATTATTTTGCATGTCTAGAGACATGTTTTCCCTAATCACACTTTGACTTATTGAAAGAGTGAGATCACAAACGAGTCTGCATCTAGTCCACTTGACCAGCAGTGCCACTCTTCCCAATTCTGCTTAAACAACTTCAGTATCATGGAGTTCTCACCATACTACAAAGATGTTCATTTCACTTTTGGATAGGTACAATTATTAGAAAATTCTCCCTCAAATTAGACAAAATCTGTTCCTATAAGGGACAGGGAGCATAATACAGTGGTTAGAGTTTTGGACTTGGAGTCAGGAGACTTTATTTCAGGTATTGACTTTAATTCTTATTGTCTGGGTGACCCTGTGCAAATCAAAGTAACTAGACATTTTTAAGCACATGCTATGTGCCTGGACACTGCTAAGCACCGAGGATACAAAGAAAGGCACAAAAAATAGTCATTACTCTAAAGAAGCTCTGAGTCTAATGGGAGAAACCATGTGAAAAGTCACTTACAAACAAAATGCTATTAGAATGAAGATTATTAATAGTCTTTCCATCATTGGAATGAAAGAATTTGTTTTTTACATCTTCTAAATAATTGCCCTTCAGAGATTAGAAGACAACACTCATTTACCATTTTGGCATCAGTTTTTGTTCCAAATTTAATGTTTTCTTCAACCACTTTTCATACCGTTCATATACCCTTCACCAATGTCCCAGAGGATGTTCCCTTCTTCTGATTGTATATCTTTTTAACTGTGGTACCAAGAATTTGACATAGTATGAGAGGTAAGTATTCCCAGTATAAAATAAAATAGAATGATCACTTCCCATAACATTGGAAAATTACAATAGAAACAACAATGACATAAGATGTGTTTTTTGTTTTCCTGTCATCTCCATAGAAATATTTGAACCTTATGGTACTGTATTAAATGTAGTTTCAGATTTTGTCTGTGTCATTGTTTTCTCAACATTCCAGCTTTAGATATTTTTTAAAGTTTTCTTTTCAATTAAACTTAATTGTAATCATTTAACCACCTAAATTTGAGCTACTGCTGGTTCCCTTTTTACCATCCACGATGACTTAACATGTATACTTGGAATCAATTTGCCAGGTATTGCTTTTAAATTGTGGAGACTTTTAATGGAAAATTTCCCCATTATCATCATCATCATCACAACTAACACCTTGATTTATCATAAATAGGTCCGAATGTACATAAAGGGAATAAATCTTGAGTGATATATAGCATGCCATAACTGTATGGGCAATGAGAAGGTCATTAGAATTTTCTTGGCTTGTAGCTGAAACAAAAGGTTTTGGTCACTTTTATAAATTATTCCCATGCGATTATTTTTATTTCACTGTTCTTCCAAATATTCATCTTTCAGAAGATGCTTGACTTAACAACTCAAAATATACCTCCATGGTTTTAGTCTCACTCATGCTTAGACCTTCATTCTTCAGAATTACGACAACCTGCATCTATTCAAGCTATTGATACAATTATTTTTTTCATTTTGTCACTAAGCTTAAAATATGGTCATTTCATTTTTTTTCCACATCTAACCAGTGATTTGCCATGTTTTATTTTTCTTTCCAAGAATTAGTTGTTTCCTCTGAGACCACAGTTTTGTTTTGTTAATAGTGATTTCATTTTTTTCATGAAATATATTCCCTAATCTAACACCTCTTTCCCACTCACATTAAAAAGTTTGATCCCTTCTGACGAATAATAAGAAAGAGAAGAAAAACTGTTCACCAAAATTCATTGACATTAAAAAAAAGTCTAACATTATACATAGTGTTCCACACCCAAAGTTCCAAACTTTCTCAAAGAAGATATGGAAATTGAGGGGCAGAGCCAATACGGCCGAGTAAAAGCAGTGACTTGCTTGAGCTGTCCCCCAAGCTCTTCCAAGTACCTAAAAAAAAAGTCTCTAAACAAATTCTAAAGCAGTGTAAACTACAAAAAGACAGAGTGAAACAAATTTATAGTTAAAGACAGGCTGGATGATTGATTGGAAAGGCATATCTCACCAACCAGATAGAGGAGCAGAGATTGGCATGGGGTGCAGGCAAGGAAGGCTTCAGCAAACCTGGAGCAGGTCACAGAGGACTGAATCACAGGCAGTTGTGGTGGTTTCTAAACTTCCCAACCCACAAATGCCAAAGACATCTTAGAAATTCAGTGGGAAAAGTCTGTGACTGCAGTGAGAGAGAGAGAGAGAGAGAGAGAGAGAGAGAGAGAGAGAGAGAGAGAGCTAGACCTCAGGGCAGAGGCTGCTTCTGGAGCTTCCCGGCCACAAACTGAGGGGGGAATTGAGTGACTGATCAGAGAGGGATTGCAGGGATCTGTCTGCTGGTGCAGGATTCTCTTGCTTTGCTCATCTTTGCATCTGGGTCACAGTTCTGGGTGGCGATCCTGGGGCGTGGAGGAGCACTGGCATGGTGGAGTTTGTAGTGGTAGGGAAGAGAAAATCCTCCTCACAGTTTCAAAGCAGAAAAGAATGCTTGTGGTCACTCATAGACCAAAGAACAAGCTAGGAAAGGAGTAAATACCTCACCCCTTATCATACCACCTTGGAAGAACTGAAAATTTACAGGTCCCTAGAAGTATCTCTGAAAACAGCTGCACAAAATCCCTGAAGCATGGGACAGCATATTCTTCACACTGGAAGCAGACTCCTGCATTGACAAAGAGTTTGAAACTCCAGTAATTGGCTGGGATGATGAATAAAAAAAGGTCAAAAAAAGTCAGACTGTAGAATCTTTCTTTGGTGACAAAGAAGATCAAATCATACAACCAGAAGAAGACAACAGATGCAAAGCTCCTACATCCAAAGCCTCCAAAAAAAATAGGAATTGGTCCAAGAACATGGAAGAGCTCAAAAAGGATTTTGAGAAGAAAGTAAGGGAAGTAGAGGAAAAACTGGGAAGAGAAAAGAGAAAAGAGATACAAGAAAATCATGAAAAACAGGTCAATAGCTTGCTAAAGGAGACCAAAAAAATACTGAAGAAAATAACCTTAAAAAATAGCCTAACCCAAATGGCAAAAGAGGTCCAAAAAGCCAATGAGGAGAAGAATGCCCTAAAAAAAAAAAATTGGCCAAATGGAAAAGGAAGTCCAAAAGCTTACTGAAGAAAATACTTCCTTAAAAATTAGAATGGAGCAATTGGAAGCTAGTGACTTTAAGAGAAATCAAGATACTGTAAAACAAATCCAAAAGAATGAAAAATAGAAAACAATGTGAAATATCTCATTGGAAAAACTACTGACCTGAAAAATAGATCCAGGGGAGAGAACTTAAACATTATTGGACTATCTGAAAGCCATGATCAAAAAAGAGCCTAGACATCATCTTTCAAGCAATTTTCAAGGAAAACTACCTTGATATTTTAGAACCAGAGGGTAAAATAGAAATTGAAAGAATCCACCTATCACCTTCTGAAAGAGATTCCCAAAGCAAAATTCCATAGGAATACTGCAACCAAATTCCAGGGTTCTCAGGTCAAGGAGAAAATATTACAAGCAGGCAGAAAGAAACAATTCAAGTATTATGGAAACACTATTGGGATAACACAAGATTTAGTAGCTCCTACATTAAGGAACCAGAGGGCATGGAATATGATATTCCAGAGGGCAAAGGAGATAGGATTACAACCAAGAATCACCTACTCAGCAAAAATGAGTATAATCCTTCAGGGGAAAAAATAGTTATTCAGTGAAATAGGGGACTTTCAAGAATTCCTGATGGAAAGACCAGAGCTGAATAGAAATTTTGACTTTCAAATACAAGACTCAAGTGAAACATGAAGAGGTAAACAGGAAAGAGAAATCATAAGGGACTTATTAAGGTTGAACTGTTTACATTCCTGCATGGAAAGATGATATTTGTAACTCATGAGACCTTTGTCAGTATTAGGGTAGTTGAAGGGAAAAAATATGTATGTATGTAGTTAGATAGATAGATAGATAGATAGATAGATAGATAGATAGATAGATAGATAGATAGATGGCACAGGGTGAGTTGGAGATGAGGAGGTGATATCTGGAGAATAAAATTAAGGGGTGAGAGAGGATTATACTGGGAGGAGAAAGGGAGAGGTAGAATGGGTAAATTATCTCACATGAAACAGACAAGAAAAGGTTTTTACAGTGGAGGGGAAGTGGGGGAAGGTGAGACGGAATGAGTGAATCTTATTCTCATAGGATTTGGCTTAAGGAGGGAATAACATACACACTCATTTGGTTATGGAAATCTATCTTACCCTACAGGAAAATGGGGAGCAGGGAAGGGGACAAGAGAGCAGGGAGATGGTAGAGGGGTGGGAAGATTGGGTGAGGGGGTAATCAGAATCAAACACTTCTGAGGAGGGACAGGGTCAAAAGAGGGAATAGAATAGAGACAATAGAGGGCAGGATAAGGATGAAGGGAAATATACTTAGTTTTTTACAGCATGACTACAATGGAAGTGTTTTGCGTGACTACACATGTATAACTTGTATCAAGTTGCTTGCCTTTTCAGTGAGAGTGAGTGGGGAGGGAGGAAGGGAGAAATTTTGGAACCTAAAGGTTTAAAAACACATGTTAAAAAATTGTTTTCACATGCAACTGGGGAATAAGAAATATAGGCAATGGAGTATAGAAATCTATCCTGTCCTATAGGAAACTAGAAAGGGAAGGGGAGAAGAGAAGGAGGGGAAGAGATAGAAGGGAGGATAGATTAGGGGAAAGGGTACACAGAATGCATGCCATCTTGGGGTGGGGGAAGGATGAGATGGGGAGAAAACTTGGAACTCAAAATCTTGTGGAAGTGAATGTTGAAAACTAAAAATAAGTTTTAAAAAAAGATATGGAAACTATTTCTCATATTTAATTTTCAGGATCAATCTTAGGAATCATGATTTTTTCACCATTCAGTTTTGATCATTTTGCTATTGTTATTTCCTTATACATTGTTGTCATTGTGTGTTTTTCCGTATATGTTTGCTTCATTTTTTATAAGTTCATATAAGTATTCCCAAACTTCTCTGTACTCATCATATTACTGTTTCTTATGGTGTTTCTCAAATTCATTTACATTATTTAGCCATTCCCTGAATTAATGAACAACAATTCTGTTTCCCATTTGGTGTAATATAAAAAATGCTGCTATCAGTAAATGCTTTTGCCGTTGTCCTCTTTGGGACATATGCCTTCAAGGTGAATTTCTAGTTCTAAGGGTATGGACATTTCAGACAATTTCTTGGTTAAAAACCTAATTTACTTTTGAAAAGTGTTGGACCAACTCAGGGCTCCATCAAAATGCACTGATATGCTACACACACACACACACACACACACACACACACACACACACACACAGAACAAACATTGATTAGATCAATCTTTTCTCAACTTTTCTACCTCCTGACTAAATAACTGAGTTTCCACTAAGATTTATTATTAATACTTTCAGCAACTCTTTATGAAGATTGGAATTAACACTTTTAAAATAATTTCTATAAAAGCTGAGAAACTTTTGCCTTGTTTACTTTTAAACAAAGTATGAATATAAATGTAATTTATAATGTTTCTGGGTTTCTAACTGTCCAAATTGACATTTTCATTAGATATGTTTTCTCAGTTCTTTGCTTTTCAATTCTAGTGACACTCTTTAATAATTAGTTTATGTATGCTTCAGCGTCAGGCACCTAGAACAGCATAAACATTTGTTGGGACGACAACTATGTTAGATATAAAACCAAAAAGAATATATAAAGTACTGCTATAATAGTGAATATAGTCCAAAACAGACCTTGCTTCTAATTATATTTGGATAAGAAGTTGCCTGTTGTATTACAGGGAGAAAAGATGACCAATATAAAGGAAATGGAATAGGATTTTGAAGGCAAGTACAATTTTTCTGAGCAGATGTGATCAACAAGATAACATTTGTGCAATTTATCACCACTTACATTGGGTTGGTAATTGGAACAGTATATCTGTATTTGCAATTTTATCCTAGAGAAGGGCTTGCATGGGTATAAATATTCTTTTTTATAAATAAATGCAGATAAATAATACAAATACAGAAACACACAGTGTGGTACAACATTACGAGCCAATACTAGAATCATAGTCAGACAACCCAGGTTGAAATTCCAGCTCTGTCTTATCATAAGTAAAACAGTTTCCCTCTGTGGTCCTCAGTTTCTTCATCCAGAATATGAAGGAGTTGTAAGATATCACCTCTAAAGTTCCCACAGCACTATGGGTTAGTTGATTCTTTTTAAAATTCGAATAAATGTATATTACATCTGTTTGCATAATTATATTTGATATATATCATATATGTATACACACATACACACATATCATTGTATAAAAGATAATAAATACATCAGTACATCAGCGATCAGTGATTTCATCTATGACTTCACCACACACCCCATCTTTGATCCATAATGTCACTTTTATAATTGCTATGGCTACATATAGATATAGACATATTGCTCTCTGAGTATGTGTCTCTGTCTTTCTCTCTCTCTCTCTATTTCTCTATTCCTCCTTCAACTGAACATGTCAATGAGACTCTCTGAAATTAGCTAAGCTAGTTGTTAGATGAGATACATAATTTGTCATTAGGTCCACATGTAAAACTTTTACAACTTGATAAGAACTTCCAGAGTCTGAGCACTACTGTCATGGTCCTCAAGAACCAAAGGTCAACTATATGTCACAGTGAAATATGAATTTAATGGAGGAAAAGATGTAATCTCCTAATGGAAACTTCTTTTTTATTTTTTTAAATTTATGTATTTTAATTTATCAATCACTTCCATAAGCTTTTGATTTTAAAATTTTTCTCCCCTCCCTCCCTACCACCCTCTCCAAGACAGTGCAAAATCTGATATAGGCTATACATACACATTCCTATTAAAAGTATTTTCACATTAGTAATGTTATAAGTAAGAATTAGAACCAATAGGAGGAACCACCAGAAAGAAGAAACAAAACTCAGTGGAAGAAAAAAAAACAGCAAAGAGTATGCTTCAATATGCATTCAAACTCCACAGTTCTTTCTTTGGATGTGGATAGCATTTTCCATCACTAGGCCTTTGGAGATGTCTTAGATCCTTGTATTGCTGGGAAGGATTACATTTATCAATGTTAGTCATCGCACAACATGGCTGTTATTGTGTATGATGTTTTCCTGGTTCTCCTCACTTCACTCAGCATCAAACCATACAAGTTTTTGTGTGATCTCTTTGGGATATAGCCCTAGAAGAGCTATTGCTGGGTCAAAGGGCATGCACATTTTGATAGCCCTTTGGTCATAGTTCCAAATTGTCCTTCAAAATGGTTGAATCACTTCACAACTCCAACAACAATGCATTAGTGTTCCAATTTTCCCACATCGTCTCCAACATTTATCATTTTCCTGTTTGGTCATGTTGGCCAATCTGATAGATGTGATGCGGTACATCAGAGTTGTTTTGATTTGCATTTCTCTAATCAATAGTGATTTAAAGCATTTTTTCATATGACTATAGATAGCTTTAATTTCTTCCTCTAGGAACTGCCTGTTCATATCCTTTGACCATTTATTAATTGAGGAATGACTTATATTTTTATAAATTGGACTCAGCTCTCTCTATATCTTAGAAATGAGGTTTTATCAGAGATACTGGTTGTAAAAATTCCCATTTTTCTGCTTCTCTCCTAATCTTGGCTTTGTTTGCACAAAAACTTTTCAATTTAATGTAATCAAAGTTATCTACTTTGCATTTCATAAAGTTCTCTGTCTCTTGTTCAGTCATAAATTCTTCCCTTTTCCATTGATCTGAAAGGCAAACTATTTCTTGCTCTCCTAGTTTGCTTATAGTATCAGTCTTTATATCTAAATCCTGCACCCATTTTAACTTTACCTTGGTATAGTGTGTAAGATGTTGGTCTATGTCATTTCTGCCATACCATTTTCCAGTTTTCCCAGAAGTTTTAGTGATTTGTTATCACAGAAGCTGGGGTCATCGTCAAAATTCTTAGCACCTGCAAAGCATAGTTTAAGTGCCATTTCTTTTAGGAAGACTTTCCTGAGCCTTCTAGTTATTGATGTTCTCCTCCTTTCAACTGAAATTAACTTATATTTATTCTCTCTTCATATTTTGTATTTACTTTTTTATGATCTTGGTGTTCCCCACACACCCCTTCCCAGTAGAATGTAAGCTCCTTGGTGATAGAGGCTTTTTTTTCTTTTGTCTTTGTATCCCCAGCAATGAGCACAGTTCCTTGCGTATTGTAGGTTAGTAGCAAAAATGCTTCCTGAGTTGATTTGAATTCAAATGAATTTTTATGAAAATAAATTCCATGTATACCTAGGTTAACCACAGTTGACCATGTCTTTACAGTTATACAACTAAAACTCATTTCCACTGTGCTTATTATTGACTATAAAAAGGCACAAATTCTTCATGCAAAAATTCCATCTTAAGGTTTCTTCTCAAATAAGTTTTCTATAATGTGTATGTTGGGGCAGCTAGGTGGTACAGGGGATAGTTCATTGGACCTGAAGTCAGGAAGACCTGAGTTCAAAATCTGGCCTCGGATACTTACTTACTGTGTGACCCTGGGTAAGTCATTGTTTGCCTCAGTTTCCTCTTTGTCAAAGGAGCTGGAGAAGGAAATGCAAACCACTCCAGTATATCTGCCTAGAAAACACTGAACACAGTCACAGTCAGACATGACTGAAATGACTGAACAACAATGAATGCATATGTTAAGAATCAAATTGACTTTTTGAAAGATGTGACAACTGAGGTAATCTTGATGATCCTCTGATAAATAGTATCATGGTGACATGCACTCACCAAATATGTCAGTCACTGTCAAAGAGGATGTCCACCTCAGAATCCAGATGGAAGAAACATTCCTTGTAGACAGTGAGGTCCTTTTTGATGCTCCTATTTGTGGATGTTCTGTTAATGATTTCAACATGCCTCCAAACATTCCAGAACTTGTTAAGTGATATCTAAAATCACTCAATTCAATCTATACAAAGGGAAAAAAAAGTGGAAGAGTACTTCTTGTCCAGAGCATGACATGTTATAGAATAAACAACATATTGAACTCATCTGTCAGTACACAGACTTTGGACAGATGAGCAGAAGTTCATGGATCTGGGCCTGGACTTGAAATGCAGGAGGGAAGGTTTCATTTGGGAAATTGTGTGCTGTTTTCAATGAGTCCAAGGTTCTCCAACAAAAGGCCATCTTTTTAACATCAATATTCTTCTGTTGAAGAGAGATCCTATATGTCTATAAAATATGAACTATCACAGTCTAAAGAATTACATTGTGTGTCACCCAAATGGCAACAGACCCATGGTAGTCTTGAGAAGTATGCTGCCTATAACTCATAATACTTTAAGTTGATGTCAGGAAAACATTTCTAACAATTCAAGTTGTCCAAAAGTAGAATGGAATGTCCTGAGGAGTGATGAATTTCCTTTCCTTGGAGGTGTTCAAGTAGAGGTTGAATGACTACTTATCTGATATGTTACAGTGAGGACTATTTTTGTTTATGGATTGGACTAGATGACATCTCAGATTTCTTCCAACTCTCTGATTAAATTAAATTAAATCTTCTGTGGAAGATATGGATGAGAAAGTGTGAAAGGGTTGTGACATCCACTGTTGGACGGAGTACCCAGATCATCAATGAAAGCACAGATCCATAGCAGTATTGAAGAAGTAATCAAATTCTTTTTCACAAATCCAATTAAATCTGTTAAGAAGTTGATTCACTTCCAATCTTTTTAATCATATAGAAGCAGTATGGCATAATAGACAGAAAACTGGCCTCTCAGAAAGGAGGGCATGGGTAGAAGTTCCACCCATGACATATAACAAGTGTGGAATACTGGACAAATCCCTTAACTTCTCAGTTCTCTGAGTAAATCTCTAAGACCATAAATTAGAGAGAAGATGCCCCATAATCATTGATAAAGGGAATTTCCTTAACAATGAAATCTCAAGTCTTAATCCTATTGATGAGGTTTAGGATTTCTGGGACCCCAAAAGCATAGAGGGTCTTGTCTGAAAGAATTTAACCCAAGCCTTCTTTCAGCCAAAGACAAGATTTATTAGAACATCTGTCACATTGGGCAGACTCTTAAGGAGTGAACAGTAGTAAGCTCTTGGCTAGATTATAAGAATCTGAGCAGTGGCTAGATTTTAAGAAGCTAAGCCTAATTGAAACTTCTTAAAGGATCTCTCAGAATTCCCCAGTTGTCCCATGAAAAGTTTTGAGAAAAGCCATTGAAAATCAAATAAAAGCCAATTAAATGTGTTTGCTTACGAATAAGTTCTCCAACATAGTTGTTATCCCAACAAATATTTGCACTGTTCTATGCAGAGAGAGGAGAAAGGGGGCAATGTTGTAGGTGTGATCCTAATCTGATAGCACCTGGTGGTCCTTCTATTTTTAGGATCATAGAACGAGAGTTAGATGGACCTCAAAGGCGATCTATTCTGATCGCATCATTGTTTGCAGATGAAGAAACTAGGGTTGAGGGAAGTTAAAGCCTTGCATTTATACAACACTGTAAGGCTTGCATAGGACCAAGATGACATTGATAGTAAATAGCACATGCAGAATTTGAAGGCCCCTTCAACTTCAGAATCTGTGCTCTTTTAATGTCAGCATGCTGCCTCACAAGGAAAGAGGGTATCAATTGTTATGCAATATTTATTTAGAGGTTTGTTTTTTTTTTCTTGTGGCTATCTTCCTATTCATCTTCCCCTCTAATTTTTAGTGTCTTTCCCCATAGATTTGTTGGCTTGTCCTCTACATATTTATCTGAATTTTCTTCCTGCTGAGATCTTTGATTGTGTTTTTTTTACATTTTCAATTTTTTTTTCCACTGTATATTTGCCATGCCCTCTCTGACGTTTCCTTTGCTGGTGAGTTTAGACTGAAAGCTGGACCTTAAGACAATCTCAAACTCCTCCATATCAGCCTTTATATTTAAATTATGTACCCATTTTTATTTTATTTTTGTATGTGGTGTAACATGGTGGTCTATGCCTAGTTTCTGTCATGCTCTTTTCCAGTTTTTCCAGTAGTTTTGTCAAATAGTGAGTTCTTATCCCAGAAAATGGGGTCTTTGGGTTTAATAAGCAGAAGATTACTACAGCCATTACTATTGTGTCTTGTGCAGCTAAGCTATTCCACTGATCCACCACTCTATTTCTTAGCTAGTACCAAGTACTTTTGATGATTTCTGGTTTATAACACAAATTTTAAATTGCTTTTAAGAGGTGTTTACTTTTATTCCATGTTTCTGTCTTCCTATTTTGTAGCTATACATTTAATCTCTCTAAATTTTGTGCATATTTCTTGTAAAAAAAAAACAGTATGTAGAGTTCAATTACTTGGCTGTCTTGCTGATTGTGACCTTCAACCAAATTCTTGTTATCCTCATGTCAAGCTTTTCACTCATTACCCATTCATAAAACCAAAGCCTCAGTTATGTTTTGTGTAGACATGTCATCCCTATATTATGAAGTAAACATTTTTTAAAAATTTTAATTATCCTTAAATGGTAGTCATATGTCCCATCCTATCTTTCTTTTTTCTTCTCTAGGAATCTATTTAGTCTTACAAGTTTTTCTCAATAATAGAATATTTCCAACTTTTTTATTTCTTTGAATTTCTTTTGTCCTCTTTTTAAACTTTTCCACCTACCACTGGGGTAGTGGATCATGTGCTGGACTCAGAGTCAGAAAGACTCAGACACTTACTTATCGTATGAACCTGGGTAAGTCACTTAAACTCAATCTGCCTCAATTTCCTTATCTGAAAAATAAAGATAATAAATGTAGTTCTTTATTGGGCTTTTGTGAGAATCAAATGAAAAAAAATCTCTTACCTTAAACTATTTTAAAAATTAAATATTAAAAGCAAACACTATTTTCTACCAATCCTATAATTTAATCTCTTCCATTACTATTTTTGGTATCATGATACCTCTCCTAATTCAATCTCAAAACTCAGCAATATATAACTTCTAAAGCGTCTTTTGACTCTGGAACTCTAATATATATGAATTGTAAGGTTGTTTCTAACTTGGTTTTGCCTATCAGCACACAATTAGAGATGAGTTACGTTGTCAGTGCCTCTAATAGAGCTCATGGTTACACTGATACTAAGATGTAACTGATTATAAGAATTAGAGCTTGAGGGGACCTTACATATTATTATCTAAACAAATCCCACAATTTTAGATGACAGAACTGAATTTGAGTGATCTAATAATTAATGCAAAATCATATAGCTCATTAATAACAGAGACAGGATTCAAAACACCACTAACTGCACCAACAACATCAAAAAAACAATGATCAACAACAGTAATAATTGGTATTGATAACAGCATTTTAAAGTTTTCAAAGCTCTTTATAAATATTTCCACATTTTATCCTTGCAAAAATGCTGGGAGTTAGGTGTTGCTATTATCTCCATTTTAGAGATGAGGAAACTGAGGAAGTTAGAGGTTAAATGATTTTCTCAGTGTAACACAAATGGTATGTGTCCAGACTGGAATTCAGGCCTTCCTCATTATAGCTCAAACATACTTACCAACTATGCCAATTAGCTATAAAATTCAGGGTTCTTTCCACTTTACTATGATATCTATTATTGTTATTACTATCAGGGTCTGGACTAGAAACTAAATCTCCTGGCTTCTAGTTCAGTATTTCTTCTACTATCCCACACTGGGCTAGGTGGCAACGACCCTGAAATATTATACTGTTTAACCACAGAACCCAACCTTATGAGACATGGTGAACTGGAATGAACTACTCCTATAACCAAGCTGAATTTAAACTTTTGTAAATTCTGAGAGCCTTATTATTTTTACTTTATAGCTGTTTTCCATCTGGAAAATTAGATGCTTGGATTACATGATTTCTAAGGTTCCTTCTAGTCTTGGCATTCTATAATTCTCCATCTTTGACAGAAACTTTGCAAAGAGATTTGGGTTCCCATTTCAATTATTGTACCACATCTCTAATCAGGAAAAAATTAAAAATAAATTTCTCCTTTTGCTCACTCAGAAAATGAAATTTAAATATGAATTGAGCCACCTAGATTAGATCTACAATTCGGTGATAGGAGAGAGATAAAAGTACTGACAGGGTTACCTACACATAGAGAAAAACTGTTATCTTCAGCATAGTTTTCTATTTTTCAGGTAAAAATATCTTCCAGTCTCTTTACAAATCACTGGAGATTTTTTTTTCACCTTCAAAAAATACTGTTTTTTTTTCTTTTCCTAGCAATAATATTTTAGGATATATTGCAAAGAAAATATTCATCAATATTTTAAATTAATTCACCAAGATCTGATTTCAATTATAAAATTTTACTTTGAAGTAAAACCTTTCTAATTAAAGTTTTAATTGTTAAAATTGTCATTGGAATTGAACTGTAGAAAACATTGCTCCAAGATATGATAAAAATATTTGGTCTAATTTCTTTTTGCACATCATTGTCATTTTCTGTAAAAGGATATATCTGAGAATTCTTCAACTTGGGAGGAAAATATTAGGTTCACAGCAACATTTTTCCAAATATTTAACATATTAGCTTCCTATTTATGCCATATTTATGCCACTGGTAGCCTTTTAAAAATTAATGATAATTACAATTAACAATCATTTGAAGATGTAAATGAACCTATGATCTCATTGATGTGTATCAATCCTCTACAGGTAGGTGATGCAGATAACAACTTAACACACACTCTCAACATGTGCATTTCTTGTTCATGTCCTTGCATAGAATTTCCATAAAAGGTCTATGAATATTATGAGAACTTTCCTTTTGTTATTTCTATATTTCATGGGGAGCAGTCTAACACTGGGGCTCTGAATTGTATTCTTTGGGATATATCACTGACCCATTTCCTTTTCTGATCAAACATTTCCTGTATAACACACTACTTCTTGGATAGAAACCATTATTGGAAATATACTACAGGTTATATACATCCATTAGATATTTCCTCATTGCCCTTTGGGTCACCTGCAAATCTGATTCTTCAGTGATAGTAGCATTCCAGAATTCAAGGAGGAACATTAGGGTTATAAAAAAAATGTGTTCTGGGTTAGAGATCATTCATGGTTTCTTCCTTCTGCTTTCCTTGGGAGCACTTATACCTTTATTTTGTTTATATAAACAATCTACATATATATATGTATATATATATATCTGTGTGTGTGTGTGTGTATATGTATGTGTATACACACACACACAACACACACACACCACACACGTGCATATATTTACTAACTCTGCAAAGTAGCCCCTGACTACACGCATTAGTCTTAGTAAGAGGCATTGTTCTTCCCTGTATTGATACTAAAGCTGATATTTTTTGGAGTAGCTATGGATTTTATTGAGAATGTCCTAAAGATTCTGGCCTTTGATTCAATCAAAACAATGATAATCATAAATAAGGGAGGATTTTAACACCTCAGGTCCATTTAAACCCTGAATAAAACATGTTGCTTGACAGTGACAAATATCTTTGTAAACCACAGATTTCTTAAGTTTATGCTTAACTTGACAATAACAATGAGAGTATCATTAAATAGGGTTAATTCTTTGGTTGAATTTATCAATAACTCTCATATAATATTATGTATACCTGGAAATTTCTTGTGGGAGAACACCAGTGAAGACTGCACTGTACTTTAAGGCTATATCAATTAACTGCCCTATATATCGCTTTTCTAACTCTCCAGATCAAGAATCTCTTCTATAATATCCACTCCCCTAAACATGATTCTTCCTCTATCAGAGTATAACCTTCTTGAGGTCAATGAATACCTCTTTTTGTGTTTATATCCCCAATATATTTTTTATAGTGTCTGGCACATACTAAGTACTTAATAAATCATTTTTTCATTTATTAATTTGTACTGAATTGTTTTTTTCCTGATAGTGTAATGTACCATATTTACCTTAGTAAATTCTAATGATGAAAAGATTTGATCTTTTGTAATAAAAAATTATTCATTTCAAATTTTCTTCAAGAATATGTAGTACAGCAGAAATTGTGTTGATTTTGGAATCAAAGAATCTAGGTTGATATCCGAACTCTGTTGCATACAACCTGAAAGCCCCCTCACATAAGTCACTTGACCTTCTTGGTCTTCAGTTGCCATACTGAGAGAGACAGAGAGATAGAGAGAGAGAGAGAGAGAGAGAGAGAGAGAGAGAGAGAGAGAGAGAGAGAGAGAGAGAGAGAGAGAGAGAGAGAGAGAGAGAGAGAGAGAGAGAGAGAGAGAGAAGGCAATATGTTCTGGGTATTTCAAACAACCACCACAAGTTTAACAACCATATACCCTCATATTCTGATGTAAACAGTCCACTACCTTGAAGGCAAGAAGTTTGGGAATAACAATACCTCCAATGTAGTGTCCTTAAATATTATCCTAGGATGGAGATGAAGCTTGGGAATTGCTCCTGTGGGTGTCAGAGCCACAGCTAATGAAGACCTAGAAAATAACTGTCTTGGCCCCTGAAGTCCTTTGCACTGTTAAATGGTTCAACATCAGAAAAAAATATGACCTTGTCAATGGAAATGACATTAAAGAAGGGCATTTAGCATCTACTTTGCTGTCTCATTCTAAAGAACATAGAACCTTTCCATCTGAACTGCACTTGATACCTTCCTTATACGTAGTCAACTTCATAAAACAATTTCTTCTTGTTTAAATTATCAAGAGAATATAAATATTGGTATGTTTCACTTCTTCCAAATAATGCCAACTCATTTCTCACTGACAAACTGTTTTACCTTTGATATGAATAGCTAAATTAAGGTTTATAGACAGTTTAGAAGCTATTTGATTCTTTCTGTTTTTTTATCATGTTTTCTTTACTCTGCCATCAATTCTATGGAAATAGAAGGGAAGGCCATAAAGTATTGAAACTTTTGTTGTTGTTGTTGTTGTTGTTCCTCAGGCAGCAAGGTGGCATAGATAGAGCACTGGGCTTGGAATCAGGAAGACTCATCTTCATAAGTTCAAATCTGGCCTTATACCCTTACTAGCTGTATGATCCTGTGAAACTCACTTAACTCTATTTGCCTCAGTTTCTCATCTGTAAAATGAGCTGGAGAAGGAAATGGCAAAACACTCCTGAAGATTCAGACACAGCTAAATAGGTTTATCAACAAGAATTCATCACTTAGCCAATAATAAAACACAGATGAACTTCTCCATCCTTAGCTAGTTTGGCCTATAGTCCACAGACTCAGCCAGATATCAAGGTAATGATTCCAACTACATACAATGAGGGGAAACACACTACCTTTTGTGGCAGCCCATACCACATTTGGTTATCTCTAATACCCATCCAGGGCCAAAACATGAAATGTAATTTACATTGGCACATTTTCTCAAATTAATAATAACAGCTGGAATTTAGAATGAAACTCAGGGATTTTGCTTACATTCATTTGAAGAAATAAACAAGTGGTTTTCGAAGAAGAAATCAAAGCTATCAATAGTCACATAAAAATGCTCAAAGTTCAGCCAAGATGGTGGAGTAAAAAGGTTGTCACTCTCCCCTCCCCTATCAACCTCTGAAAACCCAGAAAATATCATCCCAGGAAAAAAAAAAACCCTGGAACAGCTGAACAAGAAGAAAGATGGGGAACAGCAGTACAGCTGCCCAGCAAACAGGTCTCCCAGTGCTTCAGCAACAATAAGGGAAGCAGCACTACAAAGGACCCCAGTCAGATATGCACCCTGCAGCATTCTGAAAGGAGCTGAAGAAAGCAACCTAGAGTCTTCCTAAAGTCCCAACCTTGCTGATTCCAAACCAGCACCAGGTAAGCTGTCAGAACCCTACAGCCTCCAATTGTCAACCAGGAGTAGATCCTGAAGCCCAGGTGGTAGAGCAGGCAAACACCAACACCTGGACCTCCGAGTACCTCAGTGAGGGCAGGGGAACTGGTGGAAACCAGCTCAGAAAACAACCAGGTGCCTCAGAACTCTACTGCAAAGGAATCTCCCAGTGCATTAGCAGAAATGAGGGAGACATCATTGCAAGGGGCCCCAGGCAGATAAACACCCTGCAGCACCCATCTAAAAGGAGCTGAAGAAAGCTAAAGGAAAGGAAAAGCAGGAAACACAGAATTGCCTGAAAGTTCCAGCCTTGCTGATTCCAGCCAAACATGAGGTAAGCTGCCAAAACCTTCAAGGCTCCAATTGCCAACATAAGAGGACCCAGCACACAAAGCCAGTGACTAAGACCAAGGCTCCCAACACAAGAAGCTTGGGTCAATGCCCTCTGTTCCCCAGCAGGAGAACTCAATTTCTTTAAATGTAAGGTAATAAAGAAACCATGAGTAAAAAGAAACATACTGTAGTTCATATTATGAGAAGAATGAAGATCAAGACAGAAATTCTGAAGAGGACAACATTGTCAGCAAACCCACATCTGCAACATCTAAAGAGAATATGAACTGGTCTGAATCCCAAAAAGCCTTCTTAGAAGAGCTCAAGAAGGATTTTAAAAGTCTAATGAGAGAGGTAAAAAATACAATTGGCTAATTTGAAAAAAGAGTACACTAAAGAAAACAAGTCCCTAAAAAACACAATTGGCAAACTGGAAAAAAAAGTACAGTGAAGAAAATAAATTCCTTAAAAGTAAAATTGGTCAATTGAAGAAGGAAGTACAAAAACTAACAGAAAAAACAATCTGTTAAAAACTACAATTGGACAAATGGAAACTAATGACTCTACAAGAGAGCAAGAAACAGTCAAACAGAAACAAAAAAAATGAAAAAAAAAATAGATGAAAACGTAAAATACCTTATTGGTAAAACAACCAACCCGGAAAATCGATCCAGGAGAGACAATTTAAAAATCACTGGACTACCTGAAAATCATGATGAAAAAGAGAGCCTGGATAGTATCTTTCAGGAAATCATAAAGGAAAACTGCCCTGAAGTCCTAGAACCAGAAGGGAAAATAACCATAGAAAGAATACTCCGGTCACCACCTAAAAGAGATCCCAAATTGACAATGCCAAGGAATAAAATAGCAAAATTCCAAAATTACCAGATGAAAGAGAAGGTGCTGCAAGCAGCCAGAAAGAAACAATTTAAATATCATGGAACCACAGTCAGGATTACACAGGACTTTGCAGCTTCTACATTAAAAGACCACAGGGCGTGGAACATGATATTCGTTAAAGCGAAGGAGCTTGGATTGCAGCCAAGGATCAACTACCCTGCAAAAAATGAGCATGATTTTTCAAGGGAGGATGGATATTCAATGAAATAGGGGACTTCCAAACCTTCCTGATAAAAAGACCGGAGCTCAACAAAAAATTTTATCTTCAAGTACAAGATTCAAGAAAGATATAACAAGGTAAATGAGACAGAAAGATACAAAATGTTGTTAATAAGGATGGACTGTTTACATCCCTGCAAGGGAAGATGACACTTGCAACTCCTGAGAACTGTATTGTTATTACACAATGTTAAAGGAGTATACATAAAGGGGGTGGATATTAGTTGACTTTGATGTAATGATAAAAAAAAATCTAATCAAGTGGGTTAAATGGATCCAAGTAAGTGGATTAGTCTGATCTTAGAAAATGTACTGAGTAAGGAGGAGGCAGACAAGGGTAAAATACATTACAGGAAAAGACAGAAAATCCTATTACAGCAGAGGGAAAGAAGGGAGGGGGGTGAGCATTGTTTGAACCTGACTCTCATCAGATTTGGCTCAAGAAGGGCATAACATAATCAGTTAGGTATAGAAATCTAACTTGCCCTATAGGCAGCAGGAGGGCAAAGTGGAAAGAAAAGGGAGAGTGGATAGAAGGGAGGGAAGAAGCAGTAAGGGCAAAGGGGAAGAAATGGGAAAGGGATAATAGAAGGGAGGAGAGACTGAAGGAGGCAGTGGTCAAAAGCAGAACACTAGTGGGGGGGGAAGGAGAAAGAAAAGCATAAATGGGAGGGGGGAAGGATGGAGAAAAAGACACCAATAGTAATCATAACTGTGAAAGTTGAATCACTATCTTTTTTTTTCTCTTCTGTTGAGTTTTATTTCCTCTTTCTGATGGTTCCTCATATTGGTTTTAATTTTTACTTACAACTTCACTAATGTGAAAATATATTTAATAGCTTATATCAGATTATGTGTCATCTTGGGGAGAGTGATGGGTCAGAAGGGGGAGAAAAATTTTGAACTCAAAAGTATATGGAAGTGATTGTTGATAAATCAAAATAAATCAATAAAATAAATTTTTAAAAATGCTCAAGGTCAGTACTGACTAGAGAAATGCAAATTAAAACAACTCTGAGATACCACTTTACGCATATCAGATTGGCTCACATGCCAGAAAAGTAAAATGACAAATGTTGGAGATATGAAATAATTGGAACACTAGCGCACAGTTGGTGGAGTTGTGAACTAGTCCAACCATTATGGAGAACAATTTCAAGCTATGCTCAAAATACTTGGCAGTACCACCACTAGCTCTGTATCCCAAAGAGATCAAAGAAAAAGGAAAGCACCCTATGAATACAAAAATATTTATAGCCACTCTTTTTGTGGGGGCAAAGAATTGGAAATTAAACATGTCCCTTATTTGGCAAATGCCTGAACAAGTTGTGTCATGTGATTGTGATGGAACACAATTATGCAGTAAAAATGATAAGCAAGATGATTTCAGAAAAACCTGCTAAGATTTATATGAAGTGATACAGAGTGAAGTGGGCAGAACAAGGAGAATATTATACATAGTAACAGCAGTAGTGTAAGGATGGATCAACTGTGAAAGACTTAGTTACTCTGATCAAGACAGTCCCAAGGGACCCATGATGAGCAATTCTATCCACCTTCACACAGAGAAACTCTGAGTACTGATTGAAGGATTCTTTTTTTTTTTTACTCTTTGTATTTTTCTGTGTGCATGCATGCATGCGTGTGTGTATTTTCTTTTGCAACACGGCTAATATAGAAATATATTTTCTATGAATTTACATGTATAATCAGTATCATTTCTCTTTTCAAGGGGTAGGGAAAGGGTGGGAGGGAGGGAATTTGGAACACAATTTTTTAGAATGAATGTTCATTTTTTTACATGTGATTGGGAAATATTTAACAAAATTAATAAAATTCTATTTAAAAAAGAAACCTTACATTTGAGATTTGCAACAACCCCATGAGGTAGAATCTATAGGTATTATTGTCTTCAAATCACAGATGAGGAAAAAAAGGTGTTAGAGTTTACATGGAAAGATTTAAGCCCAAGTCTTCCTACCTCTGAGTCTAACACTTTATTGTACTGTTACCTCTTAACTTTTTCCTTGTTTTAAACCAGAACTGTGATTTCATTTATATCAGGATCTCCCAATTAAGAAATTATTTGTATATATAGAGATCAGCACCTCATTGTCTTATAAAGTTGTCTGGGGCACTTCAAGGTCAAGAGACTTGCCTTAGATTACAATCCAAAAGATTGTATGAAACAAGACTTGAACCCAGCTCTTCCAAGTGTGAGGCCAGCTCAGCAATATCATGCTACCTCTCAATTAAGTATTTCAATAGTTTAAAAAAACGAAGCAACATTCAGCACAGTGCCTGGCATATGGTAGGTACTTGATTTTTTTTTTTGATTGTTTGATTTAGAAACAGATTTTAGGTTTATGGGATCTATTTTAATTTCTCTAAATCTTTCAGTTTTATCGCATCTTTTGGGGGAAATTAGCTAAAAGTCTGGTGTTAACACTTTTAAGGAATTATGGTAATTAATCTAGTAAGGTGCCTTGGGAAAATAACTTGACATCTATGAGCCTGAGTTTCTTCATCTTTAAAATACGGGAGATGGATGATATGTCCTATAAGGACCTTATAAGCACTAACATTGCATGTTTTGTAAGAAGAAATCAAATTAAACTTATCCAGGCACAAAATCAGTGTATTTAAAAAATGTGGCCTGAGCTCATTTGTCATACATGCTGAATGTTTGGGAAAGGCTGACTTAGAAAACCTCAATGCTTTCATCAGAATTGAGAGTAAATGAGAGTGAAAGGCAGCCTGGTGTAATACAAAGGGCCTTGCACTTGGCATCAGATGACTTAAGTGCATATCCAAGGTAGGCCACTTAATAGCTATATCTGATCATGGACAAGTCCAATAACCTCTCTCAGCCTCAGTTTATTCAAGGTTAAGTAAGGATAACCATAATGTTCTTACTACTTATTTCACAGGATAGTTTTGACAAGGTGATTTCTAAATTTCAAAGTGTAACATAAATGGGAGTTATGATTCAAACACACTGGCACAGCTTAGCATAAAGGCACTGGCTTTGAGCCACCTGACTTATATAAGCTTTAAGTTACTCAGACTCTCTGGGCCTCAGTTTCCTCATTTGTAAAATAAATAGTGACACTATATTACCTCTGGGGGTCCCTTTTAGCATAGATTTATTGTCTTGCCCTGCAGATATGAAAGAACTATAACATACTAAATGGGGACAAAAATATATTATATTTGGCTAGGAAGATTGTGGTAACCTCTTGGTTTAAAAAGAAATCATCTCAAGCTAAGGGCTTATCTACAATCTCCAAGCATTTTTAATATATACAGAAAGAAATATTTTCAGGAGACTTGGAATGAGAATGAACTTTCTGGATGGAAAAGCAGAGTAAAAAATGTGGATTTAATGCTATGCCTATAAGACAAGGAAGGAAAATGAGATACATCATATTTCATTAATGAGGTCCCTGCTTTCAAATTTTCTCAACTTCTCCATGCAATGATTATGAACTGCTAGATTTCATTCCACAAAGTGGAATTTCAACTTGCTGACAGATCTAAATTAAACTTGGGAGCTGGAGAAGAAAATGCATTGAGAATTGTGCTCTATGCCAGTTTAATGAAGAAAGAAAGATATATGAATAGAAGAAAATGTAGATGGTCTGTTAGCTACTGAGTGTTGAAAAATTTTTGAAGAGGGAGCATGAGGAATAAAATGGGGAGATTAGAATCCCAGTATAATTTTAAAAATGACTTGAGATATAAGGGTCAGATAGGCTCAATGGAAATCCTCACTCTTTTTAAGGGGCATTTTCTGATTCCCCTATTTGTATTTATTTCCCTCTCTTGAAAACACTTTGTATGCACTCCATGTAAGTCTTAGATACACTTAACTGTGAACATAATGAATCTCCTCAGGAAAAGGGAAGCTCCTTAAGGGCAGAGACTATCTCTCTTTGAATCTGCATCCCTAGTATCTTCTACAATGCTTGACATTTTACAGGTAATTATTACATTCTAGTTTATTGAGTAATTTATTTCCTCCCACACATAGCGCATAGCAAAAGTCTAAGAGAAAAGGAAATTATTAGTTGCCTAGGATTGGTCCTGTCCCCTAACACAGTATTATAATATAATGTGATATATATATATATATATATATATATATATATATATATATATACATATATATATGTATATATATATATGTATATGTATTATAATATGCAATAATATAATAATACAATATAATATAAATGTTGGTGTTAATAAATGTATTTTGAATCAAACAGTAAAGTTTTGAAGTTAAATGTGTAAGTAGTGAGGGACTGTGGATGGCCAAAGGTCTCCTATTCTATTAAATTTTCTGTAGTATAATGGTAAAACTAAGATTATGTGTTGATTTCTTTTTTGAGACCAAAGCTTTTTGTTACCAGGCTGGACTTGTAGTGGCCATTCATGGGCCTGATCTCCCTGCCGATCTGCATGGAAGCTTTGACCTCTTCTGTTCCTGATCTGACCCATTCATCCCTCCTTTGGCAGTCTCGTAGGTTCATTCTCAGGGATTCACCACAGTGGTATTAGACTTAATGGGAGGTACTTGATCAACTTAACTCACAGAAGCCCAGAACTCCAGAGCATTTTCAATCCACTAGTTTTATCTTCTCCATAGCAGGATGCTGCCACGGATGGAGCACTGGGCTTAGAATCAGAAATACTCAACATCATGAGTTCAAATCTGTCCTAAGAAACTTACCAGATGCATGGCCTACTTAACTCTGTTTGCCTCAGTTTCCTCATCTGTAAAATAAGCTGGAGAAGGAAATGGTAAACCATGCTAGTATCTTTGCCAAGAAAACCTCAAATGGGGTCATGAATAGTTGGACACACATGAACAACAGCAAATGGCAGAGGTCACAGGAATGCAGCAAGATGCCTGGAGAAAGTCAGATTTAAATCAGATATTTCAAAGCACTGGAGAGATAAACTGACTTTGAATGTTGGATGTACATAGGGCTTATACTAATGTACTTTAGAGTCTCAGCTGAATGTGATTTTTTAAGGAAAGATATCCTCATACGTTTGCACAGATATCTTTATGTTTTTGCACAGTCCTACCTCATTCTATTTCTACTTCTTGGTATGTTTAGCTTCCTTCAAGACTCAGCTAAACTACCACTCTTACATAAGGCCTATTTCTTCCCCCTTTCCCTCTCCCAGTCCTTTACCTTCCCTCCCAAAAGGTTTTCTTTAATTTCGCTTCTCTGAAATTTGGTGACTACCTTTCTAGGTGAGCTGATTCTCTTTATGATAAATTTTGTGGATTCTATTAATGCATATTTTGTCATTTGTTTCCAATGTTTCTGGGCAATTTTCATGTATTAGTTCTTGAAATTGGTTATGCAGGCTTTTTTTTTAATTCTGTTTTTCAGAAACACCAATAATTCTCAACTTCTTTAAATAATCTATGTTTTCAATGTCAGTTGATGTTTGTATTTCCACATTTTTTTTTCTATTTTGAAATTGTTTTCTTATATTCTTTAACTTGGAGTTTTTATGAGAGACTTATGGTCTTTAAATCTCTAAAACTCTTGCCTTTGAAGTCAGTATATTTTGCATGTATGGAGATAATGTCTACTTGCTTTTTGCTTTTCAAAGGTTTCTTTTACTTCTATGCATTTGCATTTTCAAAAAGTTATTCTCTCTTTTTTTCTATGATGTTTGCCACTATGAATTCAAGATTAAAAAGTAATGTGCCGATTACTTATGCTATGCAGGTCAAAAGTTCTGTATTAACCATTTTTTTTTGTTCTTTTAAACCATTCAGGACCATCCCATTATGGTTCTATATTCTTTTGGGAATCCATAGGATCCTCTACCACATGAAGTTATTCAGTTTCATTTATTTGACTTGCAATTGTTTAATTAATAGATGTGTGGATTAATTTAGCTGATCTAAACACTATATTCCTTTCCCTTACTAATACCTTACCCTATTGGTTAATTTACTTATGCTTGAGGTCCTGAAATGGTGTTTTCTTCCTCCTGGAATCTTTAGTCCTATCAATCACTTTCTGACTCTTCTCCTTTGATGACATTTAACCTGCAAGTTTCATCTTGACATTGTCTTGGCCTCCTTCTACACTAGGAAATTCATCTTTTACCAACCTTGGTTTTTGCCTCAAGCGACTTCTCAGGGCAAGGGAACTAGAATTGTCCCCAAGTGGATAGCCAGTATCCTTTCCTTCAGTCCTAATGGAGTACCCTGCCCCAGTTTCCTCTTTTACTCCGTTCTCTGAGCAGTGTGTTGCATGCTATTGTCCTTGCCTAAGATTTCTGCTTTTTGGTTTTCCCAGGTGGAGGGATGGGTGCAGAGTGGAGTTCTTTTGCAAGCCTTTGTGTCTATTTGGGTGCAGCCATGACACAGCTTGGTGGCCAGTGAGAAAGGAGTGCAGAGTAAGAATGTTAAGGGCTGGGCATCAGCCTTCTCTTCTGTTAGTTCATCAGTGTTTTACCTCCTTAGGGTTCTTGGTATGTTTTGTGCTTAATTTCTCTTTGGAAGGCTGAAGAGACTGTGAGGATTACAGAAAATGTCTAACCACCACCTTATCTGTCAAGGGACCTGGAAGTCCTTTTCCTTATATTCTTTATTCAATTTCTGCATTGTTTTTTTTTTTTTGTTTGTTTCTAGTTCTGACTCTGTGAAGTTATTTTTGCTGTTCAATTCTTTATTTAGTTTCCCCACTTTTTTTTCCAAAGAGATTCTTGAGATTTTCTTTTTGAAATATGCTATGAGAGAGCTGAGATTTATGTAGGCATCACACAAGTAACTTGGGTAAACAAGACCTTCTCTTCTCTCCCTATGGAAATATGTCTGGTCAGCAGAACAGGTGACTCAGATATTTGACAAATCAGAAGGGCCTAGCATCCACATACATGTGCCTTTCTGTGCTGTGTGGCGAACAGGAGACTGTATCAATATATTCATATATTGGCTATAAGAAAGCTGAATCAAGGGAAAGAGAACTTGAATTTTGACACCTGAGCCATTTGAGTACTAAGAATAGCTTTGTCATCTTTCAGGGTAATAGTAGCTCCAACAATGTGGGTGCCAAGGGCAACCCTGGTAGACAGGGATCCTATTAGACCAGGAGATTAACAGAATGATTGGCACACAATAAGTATTTGATGAATGCTTCTTGTTTGATGTACCAAGGTTTAATTTATCATGAGCCATGCTCTATTAACTTTAGTAATACTTTTCTACATCATCTTATAGTTTATAAAGTCATTTTACATTCATTACCTTATTAGGTCCACGCAACAACATAGAGGCAGAGAGAACAAATATTATTATTATTCCCAATTTGCAAAAAAGAAATTGTGACTCTTCAAGGTCAAATAAGTAGTCTGGAACTCATTTCTTCTGTCTCTCAGTCCAATAAAGTTTCTACTCTACCGCATTGACATAATATTCATATGCTAATTTAGTGCAGTTTGGTTTTATTTTGATATTTAGTGTTACTATGTCCAGACTTTTTAAAAATGCATTTTTCTGGACTGTTAACTTTATAGTAAAAGGTAATATGTATATTTTAAAGTGAACATTTCTAAATAACACACTAAATAAACTATACCTTAAAAAAAGAAGATTCTTCTTAAATTTATCAGACTCCACAATGTCTTATTATAGTAAACCTAATCACTTCAGAGTGAATTTGTTGTGGCTACTTTATACTTGTTTAGGTTTTGAAAGATAATTTCTAGGTGTTATGGACACACATGGGGCAGCTAGGTGGAGTAGTGGATAGAGTGCCAGTCCTGGAGTCAGGAAGACCAATATGCCTGAGTTCAAATCTAGCCTCAGATGCTTACTAGCTATGTGACCCTGGACAAGCCATTTAAACCTGTTTGCCTCAGTTTTTGTTGTTGTTCAGTCATGTCCAACTCTTTGTGACCCTTTTGGGGTTTTTGTGGCAAAGATACCCGAGTGGTCTGCCATTTCCTTCTCCATCTCATTTTACATATAGGGAAACTGAGGCAAACAGGGTTAAGTGACTTTCTCAGCTGTTCCTCATCTGTAAAAGAGCTAGAGAAAGAAATAGCAAACTACTCTAGTATCTTTGCCATAAAAACCCCAAATGGGGTCATGAAGAGTCAGACACAACTGAAAACAACTAAACAACAGCATAAATATAAAACAGATGAAAGGGAGTTACATAAATGAAATGGAAAAACCATACAGATCATTTTGTGGTTTCTTGGTATTCAGGATTCTATTCCTTTAGGAAAAGGATATGTTATAAACCAGAGTTTAAGAAATTTTACTTTATGACATAAGCTACTATGCATATCATTTAAAAAATTCACATGATGATATTAAATGTTTAATAGTACCAATGAGAGATATAGCATGTGTGTGGAGGCATTGGGAGGAGTCAAATAATGAATAAATTTTAGTGGGCTGTGTATATTGCTTATTTTAATAATCTCTCAGGTCTTTTTAACCTTTTTGCAGCTCAACTTATTGAAGCACAAATTACAATTATTTCCACAGATGAATAAAAATGATTTATACAAAGTGTCATTTTAATTGATGCACATTAGTAGGCCTAAATTTTGTGAGTAGGATGCATAGGTCAGAAAGCTTCTTAAAGAAATACTTAACTTTGTTCTTTCTAAGTCTCACATCATGCCATTATTTTATTTGTGAGCCAATGAATAGTAGTCAAAAAGTCAAAAGGCTAATTCTAGTTTGGCTCCTGGACGGTAATATGACATCTTGTTTTTCCTCTCAGACCTCAGTTTCTTCTTTTTTTAAAGAACTAGTGACATTTATATAGGATATTAAGATTTATAAAAGGATTTTCTTAAAACCGTTCTATCGGGTAAATAACTTTATTTCCCTCGGTTTGTAGACGATGCAATCAAGGTTCATTGAGGGTTTAGTGACTTGCCTACAATAAAACAACTTGGATGTGGCAGTCAGTATTCCAGCCTAAGATTCTTGTTTCAGAATTCAGTCCTTTTCTAAATTGACTATGTCACCTCTCTCACAATTATCTTATTTGCCTAACAGGGTTGCCAAGTGAGATGCATAAGATAATCTATATTGATAATTTATAAGTGGAAATTGTGGTTCTTATTAGTGTCTAGTTCATTTTCTTTCATTTTGGGGAGGGGTGGGGTGGTGTAGGGGTAGGAAGTAACCTTTTTTATTTCAAAGTATGGCATTATTTTCAGTGGACTGTTCAAATCTTCACTGCACTGGAGACGATACACAGCAGCAAATAATGAAAGCCTTTAAGTGAAAAATACGGCCTATTCAAGGCATATCTATTCATCATCCATAGTTATATTATTTTTTAAATAGGCAAGTATTTCATTTCTCTCCCTCCCCACAATTTCTCCTCCACCAAAAAGCAAAAATGAAAACAAACACAACAAAAAATGCTGGGAGAAAAATTGTAACCAATACGTATGAGCATCTCTGATCTCCTCAGAAGATTTATTAGATTTGAATTTGCCCATACTGGTTTTCTAGCAATGGCTGAATACATTCCTTTGGAGGTCTCTTTGTCAAGCTATGTATACATACTGCAGCTGAATGAGGCCAGAGTATAAAACTGAATCTTTCCAATTTGTTGAGCTCGTCTGACAAATTTACTTGCATTTTCCTCCCTGCTTGTTCATTCCTACTGAAATAAATTTTGAGAAACAAAGAAATGCATTTCTTTTAACTATATTTTTTACTTCAATTTTGTTTTGAAGCACAGAAATTGTTATAAAAGTTAAGTTCAGTGGAAGAGTTTTGAATAATGCCAAATGAGAGTAAAATAGAGTTCTCCTAATTCATATACTTTCAACTCTTACTCCTATGCTTTCTAATACCCTACCCATGGTAATTTGGAGGAAATGCATTCTGGGATAGAAATTATAACTCCTTGTCACTCACTTGTTTATTTCCACTTGGATGAGGGGTATATAAGATTACCATAATGTTAATGAGAAGAATACGATACAAAAATGTGTGTGCACATACACACACATGATTCAATTCACTCTTGTTTCATATAATATTGCATTCAATTACAGCATCCATATATAATTTTCCCCACATGTTTATATTTACCTTCCTTAAGATAGTGATCATTTCTTGATAACTTTATTCAATTGCAAATAATTTTTGCCCCAATCTTTACAATGTGTTGTTTGTTTGCTTAGGGTTTTGTTTTATTTTTATATTATGGAAACTTTTCTTAGCCTGAAAAAAGCTATGGACACCTTTCTAAAATAATATTTTTTTAAAATTATTGAAGGATATGCTAAATTTATTTTCAGAGAGGATAGAGCCAGGATGGAAAAGCAGCAGGAAGTAGCACAATTGAACCACCTCCAACCTCCAAAAATATTCTTTCTAGAAAATGTATCAGTCTGAGTCACGACCAGGAAATTCAAGGAAAAAAAAGTCACAGGTGGACACTTTCCATCCTATACCATCATAGGGAAACAGAGTGTTCAACAATTACTGGGACCAGGATCTAGCAAGGAATGATGGCATAGAAGATTCTAGCCAAGGGATAGGCTTTGGATCAGGGCAAGAAGAGATTCAAAATCTAGAGCAGAGCAGCAAAACTTTTTTTTTTTCAAGATGAAGGAATGGGAGCCAATTGTAGGTATATTTCACCACCTAGGTCTAGCACAGGATCTAACTGAGGATCCACCTGCTTTAAGTCTCTCCCCACTCCAATCCATCCTCCATTCAACCTCTAAAGTGACTCTTGTAAAACACAGTTCTGACCATTACATTCCCCTATTTAATAAACTCCAATTGCTCCCTAGCACCTCTAGGATCAAATAAAAATTGCTCTATTTGGCACTCAAAGACCTTCATAACTTAGCCCATTCCTACTTGTCCAGTCCTCTTACACCTTACTTCCTAACATATACTCTTCAATTCAGTGACACTGGACTCCTGGCAATTACACAAACAAGACACTCCGTCTCTTGGCTCTGGGCATTTTCTCTGGCTGTTCACCATGTCTGAAATGCTTTCCCCTCCTCAACTCTGCCTAGTGACTTCCTGTCTTCCCTTAAGTCCTAAAATCCCTTTTTCCATAGCAAACCTTTCCCAACCCCTCTCAATTTTAGTGCCTTCTCTCTGTTAATTATTTCCTTTTAATATAGCTTGTTTGTATATATATGTGCTTTCTTCTTACCCCCTCTATTAGATTGTAATTTCCTTGAAGGCAGGGACTATTCTTTTCCTCTTTCTGTATCTCCTTGCTTAGCACAGTGCCTTGTTGACTGATTAATTGATTTATTGTATCTAGGCCTTAAGAGTGGTAGTCTAGAGTAAGAAGTGGCAACAGGCCGTAGGCTATATACTGAGCAAGAAATAATTTCAAAAGCAAACAGCATCAGTATGGCTCACATGCCAGGAGTGGAACAAGGTTTCATTTCCAGATTTCAGCCCCATCTGAAGCCTGCAGCAAGAAGAACCAGAATACGGGGCAGCTAGGTGATTCAGTGAATAGAGCTCTAGCCTTGGAGTCAGGAGGACCTGAGTTCAAATCTGGCCTCAGACTTCTTTTTTTTTTTTGGCAGTTGGGGTTGAGTGACTTGCCTAAGGTCACACAGCTAGTAAGAGTAAAGCATTTGGTTTGAGGCCAGATTTGAATTCAGCTCCTCCTGACTTCAGGGCCAGTGCTCTATCCACTGCGCAACCTAGCTGCCCTGGCCTCAGACTCTTGATACTTACTAGCTGTGTGACCCTGGACCAGTCACTTTACCCTGATTGCCTCACCAATAGATAGATTAGACAGATAGACAGACAGACAGATAGATAGATAGATAGATAGATAGATAGATAGATAGATAGATAGATAGATAGATAGATAGATAAAATGACCAGGATAAAAATCCTAGAACAAAGTGGTACCTGCACTTCTTTCACTCTGAACTAATTGAGATTTTCAGCTAATAGATAGTAGTAGGCTACTGGAATTCACACTGAGACAAGCCTTCAGGTATTTTGCAACAGGACTAACCTAGACATTACCTCCAGAAGCTCTCAAAGCCTGGCCCTAACATACAATCCAAAGCTAGGAAGTAAGTTAGAAGAAAAAGCAAGAAAACAAACAAAAAGAATCCAATCATTTAAAAAGCTGTTATACTGACAAACTCAAAATAAGAGAATGACTCCAAAATAGCCACAAGTAAATCCTCAGAGAAAAACATAGCATGGATAAAAGTTCAACTAGAATTCCCAGGAGAACTGAATCAAGGGTTATTTTATAAAGAGTTTATTTCATTTTATTAATTTATTAATAAATGAAATGAGGCAGAGAAAAAATGGAAAAGAAATGAGAGCTATGGATTAAAGATTGTAAAGGGAATTAACAGCTTGACACAAGAGGCACAAAAACCTTGCCCAAGCAAAGAAAAAAAAAAACACTTCCTGAAATTAGAATGAACCAAAGAGAAGATTATAACCCCAAATGACAACAATAATTAATTACAAAATTTAAAAAAAAAAAGAAAAAAACTTCTATAATACAGAGAATTGGTTGCAGGCAGGGAAGTATGGCAAAAATTTTCACCTCATTCGTTTCTGAAGTGATTCATGTAGACCCAACCTAATCATTAGAGTTTGTAGTAATCTCTTTATTATGGCTCCCTTAGCCCCTCTGTATTGTTCCTTTTAAGTAAAATTCCTGAGAATTCTAGTTTTCTTATGTCCAAATGAGTGACCAGTGGTATGAGAAGAGTAAAAATAAATTTGTAACCAAAACTCAAAAGACTTTGTACTAAGAGGAATTTATGGTCATTCATTGTGCTAGGCTACTTAAAATTAAATGTATTTCGTTTTCAATTAATACATCCTCAGGTAGGCACGGTAAAATTGGTGATGGCTCAAGACATACTGATTTGGATTTGAATCTGACCCACAAAATCATTTCATGAGAGTTACTTTTAAGTCTAATTTATAAGGGATGGGGTGGTGTTATACACTTACCTTAGACTGTGAAGGATTCAGTCCTTTGCTGATTGCCACTCTTCTAAGCCTTCTCATATTATAACCCTCACATTCATGTTTTCCCCACAGTATCCTTAGACAGAAGAATTACAGCTCCCTGAAAACAGCTCCTCTCTCATCCTCCTAGTCTCCTCTTCCTAGTAAAATTTAATTCTAACCTACTCCTGGTACCAAGCAGATTTTTACACGAGCCTCTTTTTTGTTATTTTTCTCATCTGGATCAACAATCCAGCCTTTCTCACCCTGCCTACCCCCTTGATGCTAGTGCTTTGCCTTTAACCAACAAAACTGACTGGCCCCATCTGGAGACAACATTCTGAACAGGTGAGCTCCTTTATCAACTCCATATGTTTTTCTTTGCTTAGCGTAATTCACAGAACAATACTCAGCACTTTACAATCTGCCTACAGCAACATTCTGGGCTTAGCAATTTTTTCTACAATATTTGCTATATAGTACACAGATCAACAAAATCTGGGTCTGTCTTGATTTATTCAGTATATCTGATCACCTACGGTGATGAGCGCTTGGCAGTTCCTCCTGCAGTGCATTTCTTTGGGTCAAGCCCCTGAACGAGCTGAATAGTTTATCACCTGGTTTTGATTACTTGCTACAGTGCTCTCTGCCTGTTAGGTTGATTTTATATATTAACAAAGGGAAGTGAAAAAGGGGTCAAGTCAGTTTAATCCTTACAAATCTATTGAAGAAACTGGTCATGTTTATTTAGCCTGAAGAGAAAACAGGATGCACATGATGACTGCATATAAGTATTTTAGAGGTTATTAGGATGAAAACCTCCTCTGCTTGGTTCCAGAAAGTCAGGGCAGTATCACTTTTGCTCCCAAGGACCCTGAGAAACGCTATTATTTCCGGGTGCCCAAGTCAGATCCTGATGTCTAAGGACAGGATAAAAGAGACATTTGTCTCCCAAGTATTCCAGCAAGCTGAGACCCTCTTCATGACTGAAGACCTTCCCAGATCCCACTCATGTCCAATTTACACGGGAGTCAAGAAACCATCCTCTTGGGATGTCATTGGTCCTCTTTGAGAAGGAAGGAGGAGTAACCACAGGGCCCCTCTGGGAATTCCTCTTATAAGGAGGAGCAGCCACTTGGAAACCATACACACACACACACACACACACACACACACACACACGTATATATACACATATACACATGCATATACATATATACACATGTACATATATATGCACACATGTATATACATATGTGTACATATATACACATATACGTGCAAACATTGGTATACATGTATGTATGCATACATACATGTGTGTATATACATATACATACATACATGTGTGTATATACATATACACACATATATATACACATATATATATACACACACACATATATATATACGTATATATACATATATATATACATATATATATAAGTATATATATGTATATATATATATGTATATATATATATATATATACATACACACACATATAAATTGAGAAAAGGAGCAATAACTTTGGCTATCAGTGTAGTAAGTAAAGAATAGGGCACAGCGCTGACCCAGAAAAATGAACATGAGAGTTGATGGGCACATTTAAGCTAATTCCACTTTACTTTAATGCTGTCTCCTCAAAGCAGAGGACCCACCTTGGGAGAAGACCTAAGATGATACCTAGAAGTCTGCTTTGTTATATTTTTTCCTTGATCCTTATGAAGTCAATAGAAAGAATGGCTTCTGTGTACTTATACCTATCTCTGACCACATCCATCTTAGCTAATTTTGGGTGTCTTTATGTGGATGCTAAGGAAACGTGTAAGGGGTGGGAGCAAATTCTTACGTATTTCTTAGGATACTTAGTTCATTTTTGTATTAGCCTGGAAGGCTCCCAGATTCGTGTCCTGGAATAGTTGAAACAGGAGGTGAGTAGTAAAGGTTATTTCACCCCTCTCTCCTCTGTAGATAGATAAATAGGTAGGTAGGTAGATAGATATAAATACATACATATATGCATACATAAACATACATATATACATACATACATACATACATATATACATTTTCTTTTTAAAGAAGTTATTTGTTGTCCATGACATTAGATGTCAATATCTTTGTTTTATTATTTCTTTTAATAAACTGGGAAAAGGCAAAAAAAAAAGGAATGAAGCAAATCTACTAATAATGTCATAGCAATGATGGGATCAGAATAGAGATTCAAAAGTGGTGCAATGGGAAGCATATTGGATTGGGAATCAGGAGAACTAAATTCAAACTCTGTCTCTGCCATTTATTTCTTATAGGACCTTGGGCAAGGCACTTCACTTCTCTAAGACTCAGTTTCCTCTAAATGAAGGAGTTGGAATAAATGTGTTTTAATTTATCTTCCCAGCCCTGAATCTACGATTTTTTTCTCCTGCCTGTTCCATTTCTTATATGATTGTAATCAACAGTCTTGGCAAAGCACAAGACTTCATCGTATCTGCTTCCTGATTTCCATCTGGTTGATTAGAAATCATCTGATTAATTTATAGACGATTTCAGTGTTCTAACACGATATAATACTTTCCGGGGTGACAATCTACGATCTATAATTTGTACTCTTCATTCACATACCTTGACACAAACTGTGTATTGTAGTAATTACACTCAAGGAAGGCCTTTAAATCATAAAATATGCTTGAGAGACTGGTTCAAAATACTTTATTCCACTCACTTAACGATTCAACTTCACTGTATGGTTCTCTGCCACTGTAATATGAGTATGCTTTCATGCTTCTGTGTCTTTGTTCACATTGCTCCCTCATTCTGAAGATGCCAACCCCCTCCCCCTTCCCTTCTGTCTGCTGAATTCCACTGTAGCCTTTACACTCCATTTCAAATGTACCCTTCTCCATAAAACATTC
Organism: Phascolarctos cinereus; assembly: GCF_003287225.1. Taxonomy (NCBI): domain Eukaryota; kingdom Metazoa; phylum Chordata; class Mammalia; order Diprotodontia; family Phascolarctidae; genus Phascolarctos; species Phascolarctos cinereus. The sequence goes on along the minus strand of NW_027555847.1, from coordinate 71,771,436 downwards.
CTTAATCCCTCTGGTTGATAATATCCTTTCCCTTTGACTTCAAATAGTACTTTGTATCTCTCAAATGTACCTATCATGTAATACAGTATATTATTAATTTTTGTGTTATCATTCTCCTATTAGAATGCAGGCTTCCTGAAGGCAAAGTTTGTCTCATCTAAACATTTCTTTTAGCACCCAGCCACTTTCTCCGCCACCAGAAATACTAAAAAGAAAATATTTTAATTATTTATTTTAATTAAGACATAAATAAGGGATTCAATACCTAAGAAAAGAACTTTCAGGGGGAAAAGGTAAAGCACAGGCTTTGAACTTTAATTACAAAGGGGACCCATAAAATTCTCCTTGAAGTATGGTATCCAGGATTTTTTTCACTATGATTTGGGACAGTCTGTAAGTGTATGTGTGCTTGTTCTCTCTCTCTCTCTCTCTCTCTCTCTCTCTCTCTCTCTCTCTCTCTCTCTCTCTCTCTCTCTCTCTCTCTCTCTCTTTCTCTCCCAAAATGAAAATAAGCAACACAGGGAAATAAACAACACAGGGGAAAAAAAAAACCCTAGTGGTCCAATGATATAACAAGAAAAAAAGTAGTAGAGCGAAGTCAAAAGGCAAAGAAATGAGAGGGACTTTGCTCTACTACTTTTTTCTTGTTATATCATTGGACCACTAGGATTTATTTTCCCTGTGCTGCTTATTTTCATTTTGGGGGGGGCGGGGAGAGAGAGAGAGAGAGAGAGAGAGAGAGAGAGAGAGAGAGAGAGAGAGAGAGAGAGAGAGAGAGAGAGAGAAAGTCTTAACTCCCAGTTTACAAGTGTAGGTGCATCCTGCAGGCCATTCCACAAAAAAGCACAGAAGCTTTTACGTAATCCTTTTGTAAATTATTCCACCCCTCCGTAAGGGGCGAAGTGCTTTCACAATCTTGGGATCAGGAGGAGTGGCCACGTGGGTGCCTGATTCAGCGCCCACACCAAGTTAACTTTAGCCTTACTGTGGCACAGAACTCCCAAACTGAGGTGATCCTCCACAGAGCAAGGGCATACAGCCATGTGCCACCAACCTCAGTTCCAGTGATGCTTAAATTACTTATCTTTATCCTATATTCAATGTCATTATATCATTATGTGTGTGTGTGTGTGTGTATGCAAAATCTTCCAAAACTATGTACTTGTTTGTTTCTTTGTCTTTTGACTTTGCTTTCCTATTTTTTCTTGGCATGGCATTGCATATCATTAAAGTTTGTCTCTCCAACCCATCACGTATTTCAGGGTGACTATCAGTTTTGTTAAGTTTTTTGTCCTATGTTGCTTATTCTCATCAGTTATTTGTTGGTATCCCCAGGGTCTGATACAAGTGATTTGCACTTACATTGCATTTAATAAATGTTTGTTGAAATAAATTGAACAGAATGATATTAAGTGCTGAATGCCATAAACAGAACAGCAAAATCTAAGAGATGGCAAGAAACTCATGGGCACCTACTTCTACCCGTATGTCAAGAAAATTCCCTTCTTCATTACCCCCTGGCCAGTAATGGAATTTAGTCACTACCTCACAAGTTAGCACATGTTATTTTCATAAAGGTCTAATTATTAGGAAGTGGTTTCCTACATTAAGCCAAAATTTACTTCCTTTACCCCCTCCCAACTCTGCTGCATTACTATGGACTTCTTCATCATGTCCCATGAACCTCTTCAGCCTGCACATCACAGAAGCTGTGGACCTTACACACGAACAGTGCCCTCTGCCCCTTGGGCTCTTCTGACTAAGGGCAAAATGGAAAACTTGTCCCCAGACTTCCATTTAAGGAAGGTCCACAGGCACACCATCTCTTCATTTTCCATGTGGCCACACCCTTTTAGGTTTCTCCATTGTTCCCATCTTTCTATTCTCACCTTTTCAGATTCCTTTTTCATGTTGTCTTCCCCCATCATATTGTAAGCTCTTGAGAGCAGAGAGACTGTTTTCCTTTTTTCCCAATTGTATCACCACTATTTAGCACAGTGCTCGGCACATTGTAGCTGATAATAAATGTTTATTGACTGACTTTCTGTAAAACTTCTACCTGTGGCTCCTATTTCTACTCTGAGGCAAGGCAACATCAGCATCTGGTTATTCCTATTCTATGTGTCAACCATTCAGAAATTTGCAGGTAGCGTTTATGTCTCCAGCTGAACTTTCCATCTTGGCCTTTTATTCAGTCATGTAAATACTTATTAGGTTTATTAAACTGCTAATTCTCTTTGAAATGTGAGCAGTTTAGTGATACCTCCCTTTAATTAGTTTCTTTTGACATGTTAACATACAGACATTATGGGTCTTTTCCTGTTAGAATTTACTGATGAATTCAGACAAAGTAAATGCATCAGTAATTCCAACCAAATGGCTGGATGAGTGGTTGGGTGTCAGCCCAAGTCTTGGTGGTAAGATGCTTGGTGACTCAGGCCCTTGGGCTGAATTCCTGGCAATAAGATTTCTGAAGTCTGGACACTTTATCCTGGCTATGCACTGACACTCATTATTAATTCAATTGGCTTGGTAAAACAGGGCAAGAAGGGTTGTACCTCCAAAAGTAGGGAAATATTAATTCTAAGAATTATTTGATGGTAATGGCAGAGGGGAGGATGTTACATCTGCTTTTGCTTATTTGTTTTGTTTTTCAAGTGGTAAAATACCATTATAGCAGATTAGTATTTCCTCTACAAGAGGGAATAAGTTTTTGGCTTCTCCATTCAATCCTTAGAAGGACAAGATCTAAAGATGAATTTCCCTAGGTCGAGTAATGGAAAAGACAGGGCCATTTGCTGGTGTAGAAATCTTTATAATGATCATAGCCCTTTTTACCTGAGGATTGTTTAGTAATGGAAGACTGATAGAAAGGTGAAGAGAAGCTTTGTTGTCAGTATGTGCTTTTTGTGCCTAAGTACACAGTGTCACAGTGGGAAATACAGATTTTAAAATGTCCAGAAAGAGTTTATTATCTAGTAAGGCAATAAGATGCACGAGCACACACATATACACAGACAAACATGCACACACACAAAATATAATGGTTGTATAGGATACATGCGAACTCAGCCTTGAAGATAATTATTTTAAGAGAGAAATGTGGAAGGAATTATTACAAGCAGAGGAATTGATCCACACACATAGGTGGTAAAAGGTAAGATAGTCCTTTAATATAGAGTAAGGATGGAAGGTCCCCCTATGGTTCCTCTCTAACTGGGGGCCCAGAACATATGGGTCCATCAATACAGTTCACAATCATTGATACACAACCATTAGGTTGGGTAGCTGCTGGCTATTACATTTCAAAGTATGTTGATTTACAAAGCACAGATAGAAGAACAAGAATGACACAGGACAAATAACAGGAGAAGCTGAATTCTGTAACATTCTGGCCTCAGATGTTTACAAAGAAATGAACCAAGTAGGAGGAATAAACAAATAAACTAAAAAAAAAAAACATAGCGGTCTTAAAGTGAGGATATAGATGCAAACTTATAGCTATCATTGAGATGTTATAAGATGTAACCTATGACAAGAATGAAGAATTGTGAGGTTATACCCCATTTAAAAAGCAAATTAGATGAAAAAGATGGTGGAGTGCTATTGCACATAAAAGGATAAACTATTTTCTTTTGGAAATCTACAAACCAGCAGAAAAAAGGATGGAGAGGATTTGCATAAGGATCAAGAAAGTGACATAGAAAAGAGGTATTCGTGTGGGAATGTATGATGAAATTCCCTGTTAAAAGGATAAACTGAATGTTGAATTCCTAAAGCAGATGACAAAAAGGAGGCTTGAACAGGCATGGAAGCAGGACACAGTTGGGAATGAGGAGCTTCAACTACTACATATCTGTTGCAATCTTTGTTCTAAACTGATACATTGAGTCATTTTTACCCAGCCTTTCGGGAAATCTCATTTTTCAGAATATTGAGGAAACAATAAGGAGGACTGCTCTTCTGTCCTTAATTCTGAACAATAATAATTATATTAATAATTATAAAAGAAGAAATAGTAGCAATGGGCTCTGATCTCACTACTGAAATCTAGGCCTAAGTCATCAGCTGCCTGGTGGACATCTCAGCCTGGATGTCCTTGGCAGCTGTGTGAAAAATGGATAGAGCACTGCACTTGGAACCAGGGTGGTATAGTGAATAGAGAGCACTTGACTTGGAGATGGGAAAAGACACTTATTAAATGTATGTCCCTGAGTAAATAACCTATTTGAATCTAAGTTTATTCATCAGAGGTTGGACTACATGGCCTCCAATGTTCCTTCCAGCTTTACATTTATGATCCTATGTATTCAACACATACACAATAAAACTTATTATTTTCTTTCCAAAATATTATTCATTTCCAAAGTCCTTAATTTTAAGATTATCCCTATCTTTTCAGCAGTATCTGCCACAGGCTACATAGCAGGTAGAGATCACATGTCATACTGAGTAGGGATCAGAATTAGTAAGGCCAATGTGATGTTGCTTGAAGACTTTGCTAGTTCTATCACATCAAAGCTGGGAAATGTCCCACCACACATACCATCTCCACCCCAGCTCCTTCACAATGCACCCCAGCCAAATTAATCTCTAGCTATACTCACTCTTCTTAGTGATGGTGTGTGTATTTGTGTGACCATGAAAATGGGGATAATAATAGCACTTAATTCCCAGGGTTGTTGTGAGGACAAAAGGAGATAATATTTGCAAATCACTTTGTAAACCTTGAAGTCCTATGTAAATAGTACTTAATAATAATGAATTATTAGGCACTTACTCTCTGATGAGTACTATGTTCAATGCTTAAGACCCATATACAAGTATGCAAAAACAAACAAACAACTCTACTCTCAAATTAGAGTCTATATTTTCAAAGAGGAAGATAATATATAAGCAGACCTAAGAATAGAAAGGAGGGAGGAAAAGTGGGGAGAAAGGTTATACACAGTATAGCATGAATTGGAAATTGCCAGGAAGTGGGATGGTGGCCTAGTTCCTGGAAAAGGTAAGGTAAAAACTCATATATTAAGAGCCCTGAGTTTCAGGGGAAGAGTCTTACTCTGATATTACATTAAATGCCTCTGTGCTAAACTAGTTTTGTCTTCTGGTTGGCCAATAAAGTGGTAAAAGAAAAGATGTTGGTTAAGGCTTACGGGCCATGGTTTTTGAAACCCCCTAAACTTGAGGTCAGAGCTACCTATGTGTGAACAGAGGGTTGCCCAGGAGCCAACAATATTCTTTTGATTTTTTTTTTTTTTGCTCATTCCATATGACATAAAATTGGACAGATAACCATGCTGAGATCTGAAATGGATCTATTTTCAGTATATAAGTAAGACCACATTGGTTGTTCAATAAAAGTCTGTTAACTGTCTCACACTAGACTTAAATATACTGCTTATCCTTTCTAACTTCACCACTATAAATATGAAAGCTCATTATTTTTTCATAGGTGAAAGCCAGAGAATGCTCAGTTCCTATTATTATTTCTTCTGACTAACCTTGTATGTTCTAAACATTTCTTTAGTCAAAAACATGACATTAAATTTACCATTTTAAATTCAAAAATTGCATATTTGTTAGATATATCTATAGTACATTTATTGTAGGGGAATTGAAAATCTGACAGAGAAGTAGATATACTACTTATACAAACCTTCCAACCAATTAAATTCCAGCAATAATTATTAAAATCTTCCTAGATATAGGTTGAGTAGTAGCTTGAGGTAGTGGGTAGGCAGCTAGCCTCTGAGCCAAAAGACCTGGGTTCAAATCCTGCCTCTGAATCACAAGAATAGTGGGATACTAGGCAAAGCTATTAACCATAGCATCCCCACCACTCTCCCCTAACTCTCTTTAAGACTAGAGTTTGCATTTGTTGAAATCATTGGGAATTGAGAGTTCCCCACAGTGATGAAATCATGTTCCTTACCCAAAAAAAGTGAGAGAGAAAGAAAGTATAGTCCCAAGTCTCATAGAGCTTATGGTCTAATTGAGGGAAGAAATATGCACACAAATCCATATGTTACAAATTGCAATTGAGTAAGTAGACCAGAGAAATTATATAGTGAGTTAAGGGGAAGGAAACCTATCTAATTAGGATGATCTGGGAAGATCCTATAAAGTAAGCAGCAGCTCAGCACCTAAGAAGGAATGGAAAGATTTTAACGGGCAGAGATACAAAGGAAGTCTTTTCTAGGCGTGGGATATGTCATAAAGGCAAGGTGAAACAAGAGGAGATTATATAACAGCAAGTAGTACAGTGTGACTAGAATATATAGTATATGCAAGGATCGAGCTAAAGAAAGCTAGAAAAATACATTACAAACAAATCACAATGAGTCAACAAGCATTTATTAATCACTGGTGATACAAAGAATGACAAAAGACGTTTTCTGCCTTCAAGGAACTCACAATCTAATGGGACAGACAAAATGCAAACAACTATATACAAACTATACTTATACAACTTATTGGAAATAATCACAGAGGAAAACCACTGTCATCAAAGGGATCTGGGAAAGGCTTTATGCAGAAGATAGGATTTTAGCTGAGACTTGAAGGAAGCCAACCAGATATGGAAGCCCTTAAGTGTCAGGCTAAGGAAACTACATTTTATCTTAGAAGCAGTATGACTCCCTGATGTGTTTTGAATGAGGGAAGTGCTCCCTCATTCTTAATCTCTCCGTGGTTCCCTGTATTCTTCATAGTTATTTTTTTTTTACCAAGCAGAATATTATAGGACATTCATATACTATACTTTGTTTATCTATTTCCCGAATCAAAGGGAATTTATTTCATTTACAAGGTTTTACAACTACATAAAGTGTTCTTATGCATATTTTTATGTAAAAGGGGGCTACTAATCTTTGACTTCTTTGGGCAAATGGCTAGCAGTAGGATCTCTGAGTTAAAGGGTTTTGACATTTAATTCAATTTCCCAGAAAAACCCTAAAATGCTTTATAGAATATTGTAGATTCTTAATATGATAAAGCAGTGTTATGAAGATTAATCTGTCACTGATGTACAGGACATATTGGAGGATTAAAAACCCTAGGGAAAGCAAAGATAGAGTTAAGAGATATAATGACTGGTCTGATTCTTCCACCCAGGGTCACTTCCAACTTGAGTTTGAAGGTTTAAGACATCATTGTTCAAAACTCAGGCAGCCCAGTTATTGTGTTCTGACCTTGGACTCCAGATCCGTTAACTGAGCGCTTGCTTCCTCTGCTGTGACCAAGCTCATTTACTGTTACTACAGTATTAGTACTAGGATCTTATCTTGACCTTTATGTCTAAGTTTTCTTCTTGTTGTTTTTCTTATTCTTGTTCTTTTTCTTCCCCCTCCTCCTCCCCCTCCTCCCCCTCCCCCTCCCCCTCCTCCCCTCCCCCTCCCCTCCTCCTCCTCCCCCTCCTCCTCCTCCTCCTCCTCCTCCTCCTCCTCCTCCTCCTCCTCCTCCTCTCCTCCTCCTCCTTCTTCTTCTTTCTTCTTCTTCTTCTTCTTCTTCTTCTTCTTCTTCTTCTTCTTCTTCTCTTCTTCTTCTTCTTCTTCTTCTTCTTCTTCTTCCTGTTTTCTGGGACTGGGAATATAGCCTGTTCTCATAAGCTTTTCATGAGACTGGATCCATTCTCTTCTACTCCAGGTGTCTGAAGCAAAATCCCTACTAACTGCAGGTCAACAGGCAAGCCATTAGCCTCTCTTTGCCTTAGTTTTTTCATCTGTAAAATAATGATAATACTACTTATACCATTCTACATGGTTGTTGTGAAGAGAGCAGCAATAATAAGCCAGGATACATATAGATAGATAGATAGATAGACAGACAGACAGACAGACAGATATATGGATATAGTTACATAGGGCTTTCAGGTATACAAAGTAATTTACATGCATTATCTTATTTGATCCTTACTATACCATTGTGATAAAGATGATTTTTTATCTCCATTTTACAGATGAAGAAACTATGGGGGAGAGATGTTGAGACTTGCCAAGGGACCCAGATAGTTTAAATTTTAATGAGCTACATAAATATGAATTACTTGTATTATTGCAACTACTACCTTCTCTGACATGTTTCTGATGCTTATAATCCAACTGCTCAGCTAATCAAGTTATGTTCTAGTCATCTGCCTTGACTTTCACTGTCCACCATTAAACCACCTACATTCCTGAAGGCCATCAATGCCTGCCTACAACTTTATCTACTGCCTGCTGTCTTCGTGCCCCCAACAACCTTCCCAGTTTTATTCTTAGCCAAACAAACGTTTTCCAAATGTACTGCTCCACTTTATTCATCCTTTAGTCTCGGGCTTCTTTGGTATGCACTTAGTCCTTTTGTGGTCAGAGAGCTACCAAGGATTAGCTGAAAAGAGCTCACATAAATTTTTGTGATGGTTGATGTGATGAAAGTAGTTAAATTCTTTCACTCCTTTATTTTCTGTTATAAATATTACTGTATCTTTAAGAAATCTTTCTGAGTAAAAGCTAGAATGCAAAGAAGCCTGCTGCTGCCAAATAGGGGAGGGCTAGGGAGGAAAGCTAAGAAGCTATTAATAAACCAGCAAGCATTGTTTATAGAATTAAGTTAAACAGGCTTCATGGATGAGAAAAGAGGGAAGGGGATTGTTCCATTCCTTTCCAAGGGAGTAAAATATAAAGAAAAAAAAAAGATTTCTGATTTGTTTACTAGAAGCATTTGACACTCTCGGAAGGAAAGGGATCCTGTTTGGGGCTTATCTTTTTCTTGGGGAAAGAGAAAATAATTAGGTGAAAGCTGGGAATTCAAGGATCCTAAATAGGGAGTGGGGGAAATGGAGAGGTTAGCAAATGTCTCAGTTTAAAGAACTCTCAGAGATGTATTTTGGGTAACACTAAGGCCAAGGGTAGCAGCAGATTACAGAATTAGTGCTAAAAGGAGTTTGTGTCACAACTGAGAACAAAGGATAGGAGCCAGTCAAGAGAATGGTTTGGTCTTAACAAGTATGTCAACATTTGAGATCATTTTGATCCTAGTATATCTTATATCAACTCAGCTTGCAGAGACCAAGAACAATTTAGAAGGTAATGGTCAAGTTGCTGTTTATTAAAAAATAGGCACATAGTCATGGAATATATAGGAACCAGCAAAGAAACTGAGGAAGTAGGTCAAGATAAGGTTGGTAATCAGGAAGGCAGAAGCAGAAACAGTATATAAAACAAAGAGACCTTGGGAATGAGATAAACCCTTTCTAGGAAGATGGTCGCATGAGTGAAAAAAAAAAGTGACTCGAGACCTACAGTTGTTTAGGAAATTAGAGGTCATCTTGTTCATTTTGTTCATTTTACGGACAGAAAAGCCCAGTCCTGGAAAAGTTAGGTGATTTGCCTAATGTCACATAGAATTCATAACCTACTCTTCTGAATCCAAATCCATTGTTCTTTTTACTATGCTACATGGAACTATTAGGGTTTCACAAATCTGGGGTACAATACAAAGGAGTATATAAATTATATTAGAAGGGGTTAAATTAGGAAAGCCAGCAGAAGCAAGAGGTGTGTTGGATCAAGTGAAAGAAATTAGGAAAATAAATGTTTCCAGTTATGTTTGCCTGTACTGGTCAGAAATCATCCACTAGTATCCTCTTGAGGTCAGGAGAAATCTAAAAATATCCCCAGCATGTTAATATGGATATTCTATGGTGACCTTCCAGGAGCCATGGACAAGAGTCATGCAAGATGGGTAAGTATGGGTGGGTTACATCATTGGAAGAAACATCCATTTCTATGAAATCACTGAATAATTTGTGTATTGAGCAGCCCTAGTGCTTATCAGGGTCTTGCTTAGTAGGTGTTTAGAAAATGTCAGTTGATTTGAACCAAAATATTTAGTGTTATTAAATTAAGCATAAAAATAAGGAACAAAGGAAGGAAGAGAGGGAGGGAAGGAGAGAGGAAGGAATCTTCACCCTACTCTCAAGAATCCTACCACTGAGGGTGGTAGGTGGCTGGATATATTGTGCATGCAGATGAATTTAGAGGTTAATTTCAGGAGGGTCAGGAAACACATACAACTAGGGAGGGGTTGAGAGAAAAATTCACAGGGGATGACACATAAACTGATCCTTGAAGGAATCTAAGGATTCTGAGAGGGCCAGAGGAGGATGCATGCCATATACAAACGTGGAGGATGGAATGTTGAAGTCTGGCTAAGAAATGTTCCAACTGAACTAGACTACAGAGTAGATGAAGAGGAATAATGTAAAACAGATCAAATTGTTGGAAGACCTTACACACCAGGCTCAGTGATTTGCTTTTCATAGGAGAAACAATGGAAAACAGCTAGAGATTTGTGAACTGCTATGTAGCTCAGGAAGATTATTTTAGCAGGTATATGGAACATGGATTGGATAGGGAGAGACTGGAAGCAGCGAGACCAATTAGGCTATTGAAATAATCTAGGTTAAAGCCTGATTTAAGCCCTGGTGATCAAGTGATGGAGAGAGTGATTCAACAAATATTGTAAAAGTAGAATGGATAAGTTGTGGCAACTGATTAGATATGGTAGCAGCAAAGTTGTGGGGTGGCTGAGAGAGAAGAATAGGTCAAGACCGACTTCACGTTTATGAATCTGAGTGACTATAGGGATTGTGCTGCTGACAATCAAATTTGTATGCATTTAAGTTTGCACTAGACCACGAGTCACAACACATTTTTTTTTTTGTCAGCCCTTCATGGAAAAGAATGAGACTATCCAGTTTTATTTTTCTATTAAAACTGGTCTGGATCAAATGACAGCAAAATATTACCAGAGGTTTGTCAAACTAGCCAGGTAGTATGATGTAACTGATAGTTATCTTCAGAGTCAGAAGGATCTGGCTTTTGAATCCTGCTTCCTGCACATATAGACAGTGTCATCCGGTGCAAATCACTTAACATTGGAATGTAATAGGCAACTCTCCAGAAAGTTGCAGGGAAAGTGCAGACCTTCATTCACAGAGGGAAGTCACTCATCTGAGAGTTCTAAATATCAATGAAATCACATATCTTGCTCCTCTCAGTATAGGGTTGGTTTTGAATACTGGTTCTAACACTTTCCCCACCCACGAGAGTTAGTCATGACCAGTTCACCTGTGTTGTCCATGTGACAGAGCTCCAAGAATGATCCCCAGACACTGGTCACCCCAAGAACACAACTGAGGAACAATGACTGAAGGCTAAGGTTCTTATAAAGAAATTAAACAAAACAGTTCCAATTCAGGAAAAAAAAATAACAGAAATGACAGAGAGACACATGGTGGGTATGAGCAGCATGCAGCACATTACAAACAAGATATTAGAAGGAGAAATGGTATCAAATACATCATAAAAATAAAATATGAACAAAGAGATGGGTTGGTCATATAAAAATTTTGAGAGATAATAGATGTAAATAGGTATATAATTCATTTGTATTCTTACAATGTCAAGACAAAACAAGGAAGTCCTCCAGTAAAGTGGGTTGAGGTCCCGTGGCAAACTTGTTGAAATTCATTGACAATAGACACACGGATTAGGCAGATCATTTGCACTCTCTGCTGTTGATGGAATACCCATTGAAGAAGTCATTGACCCCCTTGCGTGGTTGAGTATTGGGAGCCAAAAAAAATTTAAGCAGATAAAAACATGGCTACATCTTTGAATAAGAAAGAGTATTCTGGCAGCATTTATTAGATGAATTGAGGAAAGGAAGGAGAATAGAGACTAGACAATCGTCAGGAGACTATTGCAATAGTCCAGGTATCTAGTAATGAGGGCCTACATGAACGGGGTGATAGTAGCTGGGATAAAGAGGAAGGTATAAATGTGAAGGATCTCATGAATGTAAAATGCCCTACTTTTAGCAATGTCACAGAACTAGAGAAAGTGTTTAGGATAAACTATCAACGGGAGGTAGTAAAGTACAATGAAAGGGGTACTGGATTTGGAACCAGAGGACCTAGGTTTAAGTCTTGATTCTTTCACTTAGAGTAGCACATATGTGACCTTGGGCAAGTAACAACCTCTTTGAATCTCCATTTCCTTATATATAAAATGAGCTAGTTGGAGTAGATGGCTTCTATGATCCCTTTAAGATGATATACCAAACCCAGCATGCGTATATATGCACAGATAACATTCACAGCCATACAAATACAGCCAGGTATGTACTGCTTTTGAGCAGACATGGATGTTGAGACTAAAGAAAGATAATAATGATATCATGGAGAAGCAGAGTACTACAGAACTGTTATGCAAAAATATGATTTCTTCTTTGCTCTTATCTCGTCTCCTTTCCCCCAAAGTGTTTCAAATAAGCCTTTGGTATGTAGGAAAACAACAACAACAACTATTTTTGGAGTGAAACAATGGGAAATTAAGACAGTTTACATCAATTGGGGAATGGCTGAATTCTGGTATATAAATATAATAGTGAGCTATTTTGCCATAAGAAATGATATAAGGTATGGTTTCAGAGAAACCTAGGAAGACTTCTATGACCCAATTCAGAGTGAAAGAAGCAAAGCCAGTAGAACAAAAATAAAAATAACTAGTATTTATCCAGCACTGCAAAATGTTTTACAAACATTAACTCATTTGATTCTTACAACAATCTTGCAAGTTGGGTGCTATTTTTGTCTCCATCAGACACTTGAGGAAACTGAGGTAAACACAGGTTATGTGACTTGCCCAGGACCACACAGCTAGTAAGTGGTTAAAGTAAGATTTGTGCTTAGGTCTTGCGGACTCCAGATCCAGCACTCTATCCATTGTGATACTTGTCTCTAGAACAATGTTTACAATAGCCACAACATTCTAAACAAAAACAACTTTGATAGACTTAAGAACTCTGATTAATGGAAGGACTAATCATGATTCTAGAAGACTGATCTTACCATGCTACTCAGCTCCTAACAGAGGTGATGTATTCGGGATATGAGACATACGTCTTTGGAAATGGACAATGTGAGAATTTGTTTTCCTTAACTGTATACTCATTAGAAGAATCTTCTAAATTGGGGGAGTATTGTAGGGAAAGAAAATAAATGCTAATTAATTTTAAAGTATAATTTGAAAGTCTCAATGGGTTTCCTCAATTCTTTGTGTCTTGCAAATGTTTTAATCAATCCACCTCCTATAAAATACACCAGGCTGGGTAGTCTTCCATATCTGAGTAATGTTCTTTGAGATAATCTCCAAGTCTTTGCCTATTTACTGGAGAGTTTTTATTTTCACAGATTTCTTTTATACAGACTAGTAAATGTTAGTATGTGTTACCCCCACCAGTACTTACTTTAGTTGTGTTAAATAATACTTAATATCATAGTTTACAGTAACAGGATGATTAATATACCAGATTACTTCCATTAGACTGCTAACTGTCAGTCCTTAAAGAATTACTTTTCACTCTTTCATGCTCAAAGGCAAGGTGGGAGATTACCACTTTTTTAGCCGAGTCCAGTTTTATGTGGCCTTTGGCTCTCAGTGCAAATAACAATTTGAATATATATTTTCTCTCCCATTAGAATATGAGCTCCATTAGTGCAGGTTCTGTCTTGCTTTTCTATTCTTATCTCTACTGCTTAACACAGTGCTTTTCACATAGTAAGCACTTCATAAATCCTTTATTCATTCATTGACTTACTGTTGGCTCAAGGCAATACTTTATAGCAGATGGAGGGCCAGCTTCAGAGTCAGGAACACTCAGGCTAAAGCCTTTCTTCTGACATGTTATGACTATGTGATACTGCTTGGTCAAATCACTTAACTTATCTGGGAACCACATAGCTCTCTTAAGATAAGGAGTTGTTGATTTATTCTGGTAGAGATCTCTACATCATTAAATTACATTCAATTATAGGTCTGAACCAAAAACAAAGCTATTCTCCCAGATGATGGCCACTCAGGTCAGTATCTTGATAATTAAATGGAATTCTTAAAGGAATATTTCAAAATTTTGGGGGGGAATTCCACTCTATATTATTCTGATGAGGATACTGTAAGATCTTCAGAAGGTAGATACTAAATTGACTAACTTTCTAAGCCCTGAAATACAGTTTCTAAAAAATTAGTTGCTCTTTCACAAATGTGGTAAGTGCTTAAAATCTGATGGGATAATAAGGCAGCCCTAACTGTATTTTCAAACTAAATTACGAGGTTTAAAAATAAAAACTATTTGGCAGTGGAGAAAGGACTATTCTAAATTGCTATGGAATTAGAGCTTCAAAGGCTAGAAATAAGAGGTTAAAATTCATATCACTGCCTACTTCCCAAGGGAATTGCAGTGTGACAAGGCCATTTTACTAGCAACTAACATATTTTCCTCAAAAAATATTGAGCTTCCCTTTCTTTGTCCTTTTTTTTTGATTCCTCTCTTTCTGTCAGCCTTTGCTTATTTATTTTAGGTTATAACACTAGGCAACTGGCTAAGTAGTGGGATGGGCACTGGACTTAGGATCAAGAAGACCTAAGTTCAAATTCTGTTTCTGATACTTTGATATGGGTTTGACCCTGGATAATTCAGTTAATGTTTCTGTGCCCCAGTTTCTTTATCTGTAAATTAAGGGGCTTGAACTTAAGGAACTTCCAGTTCACTTCCCTCTAAATCTGCTATTCTATTATCCATGTATGAAATACAATATTTTTGTACTGAAATAAATGTCAAAATTTTGTTTTAAAAATATCTGAAATTTCCCATCATATGTTGCTTGAGAATTATTTATGATAAAAAAGGACTACCCTCTCCATACTCAAATCACTTTTTTTTTTCTTTTCTGCTCTGTATATTTATTCTCTCAAGAAAATGAAAACTTTCTGAGGGAAGGGACTATCTTGTCTTTGTATCTTCTTTACCTTATTGAACTCAATTGAGAATATGGAAGTAGCTTTGTGACCATAAGGAATTCTTAATCTTAGTGCCTTCCCTCTGTTGATTATCTCCAATTAATCCTGTATTTATACTATTTGTGAACATTGGTGTTTACATGTTGTCTCCCCATAGAGTATGAGCTCTTTGAGAGCGAGGACTGTCTTTTGCCTTTATTTGTATCCCCAGTGTATAGCACGATAGGTGGCATTTAGTATATGCTTAATAAATGCTTATTGGCTGACTGATTATGTCTTTGGAACCATCTCCTGATTTGAAATTTCCTAGATAGTCCAAAATTCACCTGTGCTGGTCTAAAAAGATCTATAACTCTACTGATCAAAAAGTATCAGTACTTGCTTGTGTAACTCCTGTAGCTGAAGAATCAGCAATTATATCTGAAAGTGATATGAATGTGTCCTCTTATTTTCTTTATTGGGTTTATTAGTCATTTTTAATCAATTTTTCTTTTTCATGATAGTGATGTTAATTTCCTGAGAAAATACTATTTTCCCTATTCAGCTTTAAATCTTACATTTAATCTTCTTTAACACATGGAATCTAATCCTTCATTCTTCTGCTGCCATTTGACTGTGTTTCTGCCAGGCAAGCACCAGCTACACACACACACACACAGGCATGCACTCACACAAGCACACACTCGCATACCTTCTATAATAGGAAAACAGCAGAGAACAAGACTGAACATGTTTTGCAAGTTTACCAAGTTTGGCTGCAGTTACTCAAACACCACCTCTAGCCCTCCATTATCCTACCTATGAAATACCCATGCTCTTTAGGGATAATGATATTTCTGTAGCATTCACTGACTTTTTCCTAACAAAGCAGAGGAGGTCTGGTATATTGCCTAGAAGGCCATGCTTGAAGTGAGGAAGACTTGGATTCAAATCTCCTCTGTGCCTCACATAGCATACAATCATGGCCTAGTCACTTAATCTCTCAGTTCCCTAGGAAACTTGGACACAGACAAGTGGTTGATATGCATGGAGAGATGGGAGTTTCTATACTGATATTTCCTCACACCAATGAAATTACAAGTCTGGATCAAAACCAAAACAAAACAGCAGTGTACTGTATTATAGAAATGAGACCACTTTGCTGCAGATTGCTTTCTGATACCATTTACAAAATAACAAAAAGTTTTATTCTCCTATGGTAGTTTTGGCTATATTCACCATTAAATAAATCATCTTGAAAAAACATCAAGAAAGTTTTATGATATCAACATGTTACCTCAATTGCATTTTCCTCCTCTCTTTAAAATCAAACAGGTAAAATGTTACAGATTTAAAAATAGAACACATATACACACATATGCATATATACATATATATATATGTACATATATATATATATATGTACATATATATATATGTACATATATATATATGTACATATATATATATATATATATATATATATATATATAAAGATATAAGAACAAAGTAGGTTATATAATTTTGGTTATATTAGTGAGGAAACATTAAAATAATAATTGTAACATATATATATGTGTGTGTGTTTGTCTGTCTATCTATCTATCTATCTATCTATCTATCTATCTATCTATCTATCTATATCTTTAAGTTTTGTAAAACTCTATACAGTAGAGTGCTATGCATTAGAGTAGGTGCTATTATTATCCACATTTTACAGGCGGGGAGACGAATATTCAAAGGAACTTTCCCAGGATCACACAGTTAGTTAAGTGTCTGAGGTTGAATTTGATTCTAAGTCTTCTGGATTCAATTTCAACACTCTATCCACTATATCATCTATCTGTTTCAACAATAATAGGAGCCTTAGGAACTTTTTTTTTTCACTTTTAACAACATTTTATTTACTGACCAACAAAGTAGTTCTAAAACCGTAGCTTCTGGAAGAACCATTTGTTTTTGCCTGTCTTGTACCCTTTCTCAAATTTGACCTTGGCCTCCCTCCTCCCCTTACGTTTCAGTGCAGGGTCACGGAACACATCCTTCTCAATAGCTGTTTTGTCCAAGGGAATGTCCACAGGGTATCTGGTGGGCATGAGGTGGTTGTAGTTATAAACTTTCATGAAGGACTGGATTTTTGATCTCTTGGCAATCTTTGCCCATTGCTGCAGTCACTTTGCGAGGGTAGCAGTTCAATACCTGCAACCAAGACATGACTATAGGGCCTGTTGGAGGTCCCATCATCAATGTTCTTGACGATGACGGCTTTGCACCCGGAGTACCGCCCAGCCAGGACCAGCACCACCTTCCCAGGTTTCATGAACTCGCCCATTTCGACACGAAGCGGGTTGCTGCTGGAGCCAAAAGTGCTTAGGAACTTTCCTGCCCCGAAAATCATATGAACAGGACAGAAAGCATATAGCATTTGCCTAGGATTTCAGTTCAGCTATATTCCTTGATGCTGTTACTCTTTCTGATACTCTGAACTCCCTAATTATGGTACCTGGTTTTTCTTTCTTTTTTTCTTTCCTACCATAGCTGATTAATCACTCTGGACTTGAGCCTTTGTCTGCCTAGCATTTGCCAAATGCCTTTTTCCTAGTTCCATTTCAGGCTTCAGTGTTGCTGGCTTGTATGGTCCCATTAGATACCCATGACCTAACCTTCACAGTAAAATTATGTTTCTATCATATGGACAGATCAGGAATTTCATGTGATGACTCACTTTCAGAAGGTGCTTAATAGAAAGAAACTAATTGGCTCTTTTCATATCATTTTCTTTGGGAGTCAGATATTCAACTTCTATTTCTACCCAGGTTGGTGACTGATCATACTTACAGATATGTTTTGTGTTCTTATGCTTCCTTTTTTTTTTTTTTCACCTTCTCTGCTTCAAAATAAGATAGGGACAGGACTCATGATTTTGTCGGTATAGACAATTCTCAGAATTAGGCCTAAAGAATCTAAGGTTCAAAATACAGGTTATAATGAACCCTCTCTCAGACTTTTATACATTTTTATACCTTTACTGAGAATCATCAATGGATACAAAAATCAAGGATACATGATTTAAAAAGTAAGACTTAATAACAGCTACTGGGGATGGGCTTCTCTCACCGGTCTTTCTGTCCCTCACATAATCTTATCATTGTTCCTTTTAACAAGAACCTATATGTAAACAGTAAGTTTTACCCAAAATGTTAAAGCAACAATTCCTCCTCCCAGCAATTGCTTTTATCCCCCATATGATTAATATCAAATCAGCCCAAAGATCGATTGGCAATTCTTAAGGAAAAAAAATCTGTATGCCTTATGATTAAGCCTTAGACTCTCTCCCCTCCCCCTACTTTTTCTCTCTGTTTTTAACCTAGTGTTTTCCTTGCTTTTTCTCTCCCCAATTCCTTCATATTTTCCGATTTCACAGAGTTAAATTCCTATTATGTCTACTCTACTACAAGAGGGTACTTCCTCTTATTAGATCTGCAAAGAACAATTGGCTTTTAGTAGAGGCCCAAGGGATGAAAGGCAAAGGCAGGACAAAGCCCATTATCCTCCTGGATTTGGAAACTCCCTGTACTGATGAAGCTGGGCCCTTTCTCTGCGTCATAGAAAGATGTCTTAAGCACTGAGAATTTCAAGTTACTTGTCAGTAGAACACGATGAACCCAAGTCTTCCTGACTCTTATATCAGCTTTCTATTCACTACACCACGTTGCTTCTCATCTTTAAGGTAAGTGCTTGTCAATATTACTTTTCCTTCAAACTTATCATATAAATTAGGGGTGATTGCATGTGTTGGTGGTTCATTTAAAAAATCCATGTCTTTAATAAGTTAGCATTTTATGTTCATTGCTAAATAGGACAGGTTGGAACCATGGATATAGTAGAATATTCAAACTCTTAAAAGTCTTTCAGAATTTTTACAACCAGTCTCTCTGATAAAAGCCTTATTTCTAATATATAGAGAGAATTAAGACAAATTTATAAGAGCACAAGCCATTCACCAATTGATAAATGGTCAAAGGATATGAACAGACAGTTCTCAGATGAAGAAATTAAAGCCATCTATAGTCATATGAAAAAATGCTCTAAATCGTTATTGATTAGAGAAATGCAAATCAAAACAACTCTAGGGTACCACCTCACACCTATCAGATTGGCCACCATGACAAAACAGGGAAATGATAAATGTTGGAGAAGATGTGGGAAAATTGGAACACTAATACATTGTTGGTGGAGTTGTGAAATGATCCAACCATTTTGGAGAACATTTGGGAACTATGCCCAAAGGGCTACAAAAATGTGCATACCCTTTCATCCAGCAATAGCACTTCCAGGGCTATATCCCAAAGAGATCAATCAAATGGGAAAAGGACCCACGTGTACAAAAATATTCATAGCAGCTCTTTTTGTGGTGGCAAAGAATTGGAAATTGAGAGGATGCCCATCAACTGGAGAATAGCTGAGCAAGTTGTGGTATATGAATGTAATGCAATACTATCATGCTATAAGAAATGATGAACAGGTTGACTTCAGAAAAACCTGGAAAGACTTATATGGTCTGATGCTGAGTTAAGTGAGCAGAACCAAGAGGACTTTGTACACAATAACAGCCACATTATGTGTTGACTAAGATTGTTAAACTGAACCCTTCTCAGCATTACAAGGATCTATGACATCTCCAGAGGCCTCGGGATGGAAAATGCAGTCCACATCCAAAGAAAGAACTATGGAAGTCGAATCGCTATCACTTATTTTTACCTTCTGTTGAGTTTTGCTTCATCTTTTTGATGGCTCCTCCTATTGGTTTTCATTTTTACTTACAACTTCACTAATGTGAAAATATGTTTAATGGGTATGTAAATGTAAAGCCTATATCAGATTGTGTGCTGTCTTGGGGAGGGTGGGGGGGAGAGGGAGAAAAATTTTCAACTGAAAAGCATATGGAAGTGATTGTTGATAAATCAAAATAAATTAATAAAATTTAAAAAATAAAAATTAAAAAAATTAATGTTTGATTGACTGTAAAAAAAAAATCTTTCATAGAGAAGGGGCAGGTTATGTGTGGAAATATAGAGGGTAGAGCTCTCAACTTGGAGTCAGGAAGACTTGAGTTTGAAGCCTCTGTCAGACACTATCAATGTCACTCAAACAAATCATGTCTGTTTCATTATTTCCTTACTAATACAATTAGAATAACAATAGCACCTACATCATAGAGTTGCAGTGAAGCTCAAATAAGATTACACTATATATATTAAACCTAATGCACTATATAAATCTTAGCTATTATTATATATCTTGTGGGGAGCAAGCAGGCTGTTAAGTTCATGTTTGTAGATTGGGCCCAAGTCCAAGCTTTGAACTAGATAGAACTTACAGAGTTTATGGGTCCAGGATTTCAGAGTAGGGGAGAAAGGAGAGTAAAAGTTTCAACTTGTCCACCAGGTTTATAAGCCCTAGGGGGATTAAAATAGACCAACAATAATTGTCAGGCAATGTAGTCATGGCAGTATGGTTAGGACTCAAGGACTCAGGTTAGAGCCAGCCAATGTCATGCATTCTGAAAACCTCAGGTCCAGAGGATCCAAGCCATAGGAATAAGATCAAAGTCACAGGATGCCAAGGTTACAGAGAGCAGACATTAAATGCTTAATAGCAAGCTCTCTGGAAAAAAAAAACCAGAACAAATAAGCCAAAAATGTATGTAGGAACCACTTTTAAGTTTAGTGTGCATTAAATGACATTTTTCCATCTCTTTCTTCAGTTTAGAAATCAACAAAACAATAAATCAAGTCCTGACTCATAACATTTGTCAACTTATAAAGTACAAATGCTCATACTGAAATTTTAACAATCAGTTGTTTGAGTTGGCTCCAGCAGCCACAAGTAATGGGAGGGAAGATGATTTTGCAAAAGAAACACACACACATATATATTTATATAACATACATGTTTTATGTAATAATTTGTACACATACATATATAACATCTCAGAGGGAGTAGGGGTAGAGTAACAACCTGTATCCAATACCCAGTAATATTTTTTAAATTTTCAATAATTAAAATTTTACCCATTTTAATATGTCAAAAATCTTTCCAACATTTTGCATTGACACTTAACATAAAACTTAATAATACTTAGTGAGATCAAATGGCAGATCACTAACCCAATCAGGGTTCTTGCTTCCTAGTATCACATTTCTCTCTACTTTAATAATAGTGATAATAATACATTTAGGAAGGACTTTATTGAATGCTTTTAACTTTACACAATTAATTAAGATGGGAATTTTTGAATCACCAACATAAGGCAATATAACTCAAAACTGAAGATTTTGGAGTCTACAGAAAACATTCCATCTATGTTATTCCTTTATATGTTTGTCAGCAAAAATTTGTATGAATTTTATTTGTATAAAAAACTGCATAGAATGAATGCAGTTTTTACTTCTAAGAACATGTACATCTGTTTGTGGGGAATAAAAAGAGAATTGAAGATAGGACCATTAACAAACTTTGCTGTGTCTCATAGTGGAGTACACTAAAAATTGAGGGTTTTTAATTTCTAGTTTAGTAAAATGAAAAGCATCTATTAAGCATCTACTATGTTCCAGTCACTGTTTTAAGAACTCAGTATACAAACAAAGGCCAACAGAAAAAAAAATGTTCATTAATAATTCATTCGCAGTTTCATTAAATCTACCATTCTTGAATGTAGATGAATTCTTTTCCCCCTAAAATTATTTGAATTAGATTGTTGGTATATGTAAATGGCAGAGTAGGCCTGCCTTTCTGAGAAATCTGTGGAAAAATGATTATATAGACTTTAGCAGTGAATACAAACCATCAGCTGTGCTTTTAGAATGGCCTCTGTAGCTGTCATCTAGGTGCAATCAAAACCTGTGGAGATCCCCATTCCCATCACTACTACTACAACTACCAACCAATTACCACTGTCAGGGAAGACAAACTAGCCTGTCTGAAGCAACAACCCACCCTGAGAGAGTGGCAGCATGCATCAGGGAAGTCAAACTACTGCCACTACTTTGACCACTACTTCACCTGAGCTCCCACTGATGACAGCCCAGAACCTACAGCCCAAGTGACTGGAAATAGACATTGGAAAGTGCTCCCCAAATCTCCAACCCTGGTACAAGTGTGGCTTCCTCAGTCATTATTAGGGGAGCAACACTTATGGAGAATAAACCTGGTGATAGCCTCCTTTGGTGTTATATAACCTACTTCTCAGTAGCCACAATTCCAAAACCTAAAAAGAAATCCTTGGCATTTCCAAGTGGTCCAACATCAGAAATACATTTGGTTTAAACAATTAAAATGACATTTAAGAAGATGCTTGACCATCTGCTTTATGGCTCATCCCAAGGACCACCTAAAGTTTTTCCACCTGGCTTACAGCTGAAACTTCCTATGTGTTGAGAGCAGGAACTATCTATTTTTTTTTTTCTATCTGTATCCCCAGTGTTCATAACATGGAACTTTGAACATACTAAGAGCTTAATTTTTTTTCATTTATTCATTTTTTCTTTTTTTAAAAAATTTTATTAATTTATTTTGATTTATCAACAATCACTTCCATATGCTTTTCAGTTGAAAATTCCCCCCCCTTCCTCCACCCCACCCTCTCCAAGATGGCACACAATCTGATATAGGCTTTTACATTTACATCCATTAAACATATTTTCACATTAGTGAAATTGTAAGTAAAAATTAAAACCAATAGGAGGAACCATCAGAAAGATGAAACAAAACTCAACAGAAGGTAAAAATAAGTGATAGGATTGACTTCCATAGTTCTTTCTTTGGATGTGGACAGCATTTTCCATCCGAGGCCTCTGGAGATGTCTTAGATCCTTGTAATGCTGAGAAGGGTTCAGTTTAACAATCTTAGTCATTGCATAATGGCTGTTATTGTGTACAAAGTCCTCTTGGTTCTGCTCACTTCACTCAGCATCAGACCATATAAGTCTTTCCAGGTTTTTCTGAAGTCAGCCTGTTCATCATTTCTTATAGCACAATAGTATTCCATTACATTCATATACCACAACTTGCTCAGCCATTCTCCAGTTGATGGGCATCCTCTCAGTTTCCAATTCTTTGCCACCACAAAAAGAGCTGCTATGAATATTTTTGTACATGTGTGTCCTTTTCCCATTTGTTTTATCTCTTTGGGATATAGCCCTAGAAGTGCTATTGCTGGATCAAAGGGTATGCACATTTTTGTAGCCCTTTGGGCATAGTTCCCAAATATTCTCCAAAATGGTTGGATCATTTCACAACCACCAACAATGTATTAGTGTTCCAATTTTCCCACATCTTCTCCAACATTTACCATTTCCCTGTTTTGTCATGGTGGCCAATCTGATAGGTGTGATGGGTACCTAGAGTTGTTTTTGATTTGCATTTCTCTAATCAATAACGATTTAGAGCATTTTTTCATATGACTATAGATGGCTTTAATTTCTTCATCTGAGAACTGTCTGTTCATATCCTTTGACCATTTATCAATTGGGGAATGGCTTGTGTTCTTATAATTTGTTTAATTCTCTATATATTTTAGAAATGAGGCCTTTGTCAGAGAGACTGGTTGCAAAAATTCTTTCCCAATTTTCTACCTTCCTTTAATCTTAGTTGCATTGGCTTTGTTTGTGCAAAATTTTAATTTCATGTAATCAAAATTATCCATTTTGCTTTTCATAATGTTCTCTATCTCCTGTTTGGTCATGAATTCTTCTGTTCTCCATAGATCTGATAGGTAAACTATTCCTTGTTTTCCCAGTTTACTTATGGTATCAGCCTTTATATCTAAGTCATGAACCCATTTTGACTTTATTTTGGTATATGGTGTGAGATTTGGGTCTATGCCTAGTTTCTGCCATACTTTTTTCCAGTTTTCCCAGCAGTTTTTTTCAAAGAGTGGGTTCTTATCCCAGAAGCTGGGGTCTTTGGGTTTATCAAATAATAGATTACTATAGTCATTGACTACTGTGTCTTGCATATTTAATCTATTCCACTCATCCACCTCCCTATTTCTTAGCCAGTACCAAGCAGTTTTGATGATTGCTGCTTTATAATACAATTTAAGATCTGGAATTGCTAGGCCACCTTCCCCTGCATTTCTTTTCATTAGTTCCTTTGATATTCTGGACCTTTTGTTTTTCCAAATGAATCTTGTTATTATTTTTTCTAACTCTATAAAATAATTTTTGGTAGTTTGATTGGTATGGCACTGAATAAGTAAATTAGCTTAGGTAGGATTGTCATTTTTATTATATTAGCTCGGCCTACCCATGAGCAACTGATGTTTTTCCAATTATTTAGATCTGATTTTATTTGTGTGAAAAGTGTTTTGTAATTGTGTTCATAGAGTTCCTGGGTTTGTTTCGGAGGTAGACTCCTAAATATTTTATAATGTCTACAGTAAGTTTAAATGGGATTTCTCTTTCTATCTCTTGCTGTTGGGCTTTGTTGGTAATATATAGAAATGCTGATGATTTATGTGGGTTTATTTTATAGCCTGCAACTTTGCTAAAGTTGTTTATTATTTCAAGTAGTTTTTTACTTGATTCTCTAGGATTCTCTAAGTATATCATCATGTCATCTGCAAAGAGTGATAGCTTTGTTTCTTCTTTGCCTATTCTAATGCCTTCAATTTCTTTTTCTTCTCTTATTGCTAAAGCTAAGGTTTCCAGTACAATATTGAATAACAGTGGTGATAATGGACATCCTTGTTTCACCCCATCTTATTGGAAATGCTTCTAGCCTGTCCCCATTACATATAATGCTTGCTGAAGGTTTTAGATAATGCTATTTATTATTTTAAGGAAGACTCCATTTATACCTATGCTTTCTAGTGTTTTTAATAGGAATGGGTGTTGTATTTTATCAAAAGCTTTTTCTGCATCTATTGAGATGATCATGTGGTTTCTGTTGGTTTTGTGTTGATATGCTCAATGATGCTGATAGTTTTCCTAATATTGAACCAACCCTGCATTCCTGGTATAAATCCTACCTGGTCATAGTGTATTATTCTTGTGATAAGTTGCTGCAATCTATTGCTAGTATTTTGTTTAAAATTTTTGCATCTATATTCATTAGAGAAATTGGTCTATAATTTTCTTTCTCTATTTTGACTCTTCCTGGTTTAGGTATCAACACCATATTTGTATCATAAAAAGAATTTGGTAAGACTCCTTCTTCACCTATTTTCCCAAATAGTCTATATAGTATTGGAATTAATTGTTCTTTAAATGTTTGATAGAATTCGCATGTAAATCCATCTGGCCCTGGAGATTTTTTCCTAGGGAGTTCATCAATGGCTTGTTCAATTTCTTTTTCTGAGATGGGGTTATTTAAGTATTTTACTTCCTCTTCGGTTAATCTGGGCAATTTATATTTTTGTAAATATGTATCCATTTCACTAAGATTGTCAAATTTGTTGGCATATAGTTGGGCAAAATAATTCCTAATTATTGTTTTAATTTCCTCTTCCTTGGTGGTAGCTTCCCTTTTCATTCTTGATACTAGTAATTTGGTTTTCTTCTTTCTTTTTTTTAATTAAATTAACCAAAGGTTTATTTTTATTGTTTTTTCATAAAACCAGCTCTTAGTTTTATTTATTAGTTCAATAGTTTTCTTAATTTCAATTTTATTAATTTTTCCTTTGGTTTTCAATATTTCTAATTTGGTGTTTAGTTGAGGATTTTTAATTTGTTCTTTTTCTAGTTTTTTTAGTTGTATGCCCAATTCATTAATCTCCTCTTTTTCTATTTTATTTATGTAAGCATTTAGAGATATAAAACTTCCCCTAAGAACTGCTTTCTGCATCCCATAGGTTTTGGTATGTTGTCTCATTATTGTCATTCTCTTGAATGAAATTATTGATTGTTTCTATGATTTGTTGTTTGACCCAATCATTTTTTAGGATTAGATTATTTAGTTTCCAATTATTTTTTAGTCTATCTTTCCATGGCCCTTTATTACATATAATTTTTATTGCATCATGATCTGAAAAGGATGCATTTAATATTTCTGCCTTTCTGCATTGGATTGTGAGGTTTTTATGCCCTAGTACATGGTCAATTTTTGTGTATGTGCCATGTACTGCAGAAAAAAGTATATTCCTTTCTATCCCCATTCAGTTTTCTCCAGAGGTCTATCATACCTAACTTTTCTAATGTTCTATTCACCTCCTTAACTTCTTTCTTGTTTATTTTGTGGTTAGACTTATCTAGTGCAAGAGGGGAGGTTCAGGTCCCCACTAGTATAGTTTTGCTGTCTATTTCTTCCTGTAACTCCCTGAACTTCTCCTGTAAGAATTTGGATGCTATACCATTTGGTGCATATATGTTTAGTAATGATATTACTTCATTGTCTATGGTGCCTTTTAGCAGGATGTAGTTTCCTTCCTTATCTCTTTTGATTAGATCTATTTTTGCTTTTGCTTTGTCTGAGATCAGGATTGCTACCCCTGCTTTTTTTACTTCAGCTGAGCATAATATATTCTGCTCCAGCCTTTTACCTTTACCCTGTATGTGTCACTCTTTTTCAAATGTGTTTCCTGTAAACAACATATTGTAGGATTATGGTTTTTAATCCATTCTGCAATCTTTCTGTTTTATGGGAGAGTTCATCCCATTCACATTCACAGTTATGATTACTATCTGTGTCTTTTTCTCCATCCTTTCCCCCTTTTATGCTTTTCTTTCTCCTTTTTCCTTTCCCCCTTCACTAGTGTTTTGCTTTTGACCACTGCCTCCTTCAGTCCCTCCCCCTTTTATCCCTTTCTTCTTCCTCCCTTTTTCCCCCTCCCTTTTCTTTCCCCCCTCCTTTTCTTTCCCCTTTTCCCTCCTACTGCCTATAGGGCAAGTTAGATTTCTATACCTAACTGATTATTTATGCCCTTCTTGAGCCAAATCTGATGAGAGTAAGGTTCAAACAATGCTCCCCCCTTCTTTCCCTCTGCTGTAATAGGATTTTGTGTCTTTTCCTGTAATGTAATTTACCCTTGTCTGCCTCCTCCTTTCTCAGTACATTTTCTAAGATCAGATTGATCCACTTATTTGGATCCATTTAACCCACTTGATTAGATTTTTTTTTATCATTACATCAAAGTCAACTAATATCCACCCTCTTTATGTATACTTCTTTAACAAGGAGTAATAACAATACAGTTCTCAAGGGTTGCAAGTCTCATATTCCCTTGTAGGGGTTTAAACAGCCCCCCCTTATTAACAACATATTGTATCTTCTGTCCCATTTACCTTTTTAAGTCCTTCTTGAGTCCTGTACTTGAAGATCAAATTTTTTGTTGAGCTCTGGTCTTTTTATCAGGAAAGTTTGGAAGTCTCCTATTTTGAATATCCACTCCTCCCTTGAAAAATGATGCTCATTTTTGCTGGGTAATTGATCCTTGGCTGCATTCCAAGCTCCTTTGCCTTACCATGTTCACCCTGCGGTCTTTTAATGTAGAAGCTGCAAGGTCCTGTGTAATCCTGACTGTGGTTCCATGATATTTAAATTGTTTCTTTCTGGCTGCTTGTAGCACCTTCTCTTTCATCTGTTAATTTTGGAATTTTTCTATTATACTCCTTGGCATTGTCAATTTGGGATCTCTTTCATGTGGTGATCAGTGGATTCCTCCTATGCTTATTTTCACTTTCGGTTCTAGGACTTCAGGGCAGTTTTCCTTTATGATTTCCTGAAAGACACTGTCCAAGATCCTTTTTTCATCATGATTTTCAGGTAGTCGAAAAATTTTTAAATTGTCTCTCCTGAAATGATTTTCCAGGTCGGTTGTTTTACCAATGAGGTATTTTATGTTTTCATCTATTTTTTCATTTTTTTGTTTCTGTTTGACTGATTCTTGCTCTCTCATAGAGACATTAGTTTCCATTTGTCCAATTCTAGTTTTTAACAGATTGTTTTCTTCTGTTAGTTTTTGTACTTCCTTCTTCAATTGGCCAATTGTGTTTTTAGGGACTTGTTTTCTTCAGTGTACTCTTCTGTTAGTTTTTGTCCTTCCTTCTTCAATTGGCCAATTGTGTTTTTTAGGGACTTGTTTTCTTCAGTGTATTTTTTTTCCAATTGGCCAATTGTATTTTTGAAGGACTCTTCTACCTCTCTCATTTGACTTTAAAATCCTTCTTGAGCTCTTCTAAGAAGGCTTTTTGGGCTTCAGACCAGTTCATATTCCCTTTTGTTGTTGCAGATGTGGGTTTGTTGACAATGTTGTCCTCTTCAGAATTTCTGTCTTGATCTTCACTCTTCTCATAATATGAATCTGTATGTTTCTTTTTACTCATGGTGTTTCTTTATTCCCTGGCCTTTAAAGAGATTGAGCTCTCCTGCTGGGGAACAGAGGTACTGACCCAAGCTTCTTGTGTTGGGAGCCTAGGTCTTGGTCACTGGCTTTTTGTGCTGGGGCCTCTTAAGTTGGCAATTAGAGGCTGTAGGTTTCTGGCAGCTTACCTCGTGTTGGGCTGGAATCAGCAAGGCTGGAACTTTCAGGCAATTCTAGGTTGCCTGCTTTTCCTTTCCTTTAGCTTTCTTCAGCTCCTTTTAGATGGGTGCTGCAGGGTGTTTATCTGCCTGGGGCCCCCTGCAGTGTTGTCTCCCTCATTTCTGCTAATGCACTGGGAGATTCCTTTTCAGTAGAGTGCTGAGGCACCTGGTGGTTTTCTGAGCTGGTTTCCACCAGTTCCCCCTGCCCTCACTGAGGCATTAGGAGGTCCAGGTGTCGGTGTTTGCCTGTTTTACCACCTGGCTTCAGGATTTCTTCACAACTGGAGGCTGCAGGGCTCTGACAGCTCACCTGGGGTTGGGCTGGAACCAGCAAGGCTGAGGCTTTAGGAAGCCATTAGGTTGCTTTGTTCACCTCCTTTCAGATGAATGCTGCAGGGTATTTATCCACCTGGGGCCCCTTGTAGTTCTGCCTCCCTTATTTTTGCTGAGGCACTGGGAGACCCATTTGCTGGGCTGCTGCACTGCTGCTCCCTGTCTTTCTTCTAGTTCAGCTGTTCCAGGGTTTTTTTCTGGGGTGATATTTTCTGGGTTTTCAGAGGTTGATAGGGCAGAGAGCGACTACCTTTTCACTTCGCCATCTTGGCTCCCAGAAGCGGACAAGAAAGTATTTTCTTCACTAAGATTTTGGACTTCCTTTTCCATTTGGCCAATTTTGCTTTTTAGACCATTCTTCTCCTCATTGGCTTTTTGGACCTCTTTTGCCATTTGGGTTAGGCTATTTTTTAAGGTGTTATTTTCTTCAGTATTTTTTTGGGTTTCCTTTAGCAAGCTGTTGACTTGTTTTTTTTTATTTATTTTTTTATTTTCTTGTATCACTCTCATCTCTCTTCCCAGTTTTTCCTTCACTTCTCTTACTTGCTTCTCAAAATCCTTTTTGAGCTATTCCAAAGCCTGGGACTGATTCATATTTTTTCTTGGAGGCTTTGGGTGTAGTAGCTTTGCCTTGGTTGTCTTCTTCTGCTTGTATGTTTTGATCTTCTTTGTTACCAAAAAAAGATTCTATGGTCTGACTCTTTTTGCCAGGTTTGGTCATGATCCCAGCCAATTACTTGAATTATAAGGTCTTTGTTAAGGTAGAAGTCTGCTTCTAATGTGGAAAATGTATGAACCCCAAGCTTCAGGGGTTTGTAAAACTGTTTTCAGAGATACTTCGAGGGAATTGTAAATTTTCAGTTTTTGCAAGGTGGTGTGATAAGGGGTGAGGTGTTTACTCCTTTCTTGGCCTGTGTTGTGGTCTATTAGTGACCATAAGTGCTCCTTTCTGTCCTGGAACTGTCAGAAGGGTTTCCTCTGCACAGTCACTATAATCTCCACCATGCCAATGCTCCTCCTTGCCCCAGGACTGCCCCTCAGAACTGTGACCCAGATTCAAGCAGGGGCAAAGCAAGAGATTCCTGCCTCAGTGCTGGCAAAGAGATCCCTTCAATCCTCCTCTGAGCAGCCACCAGATTCCCCCTCAGTCTGTGGGCCAGAAGCTCATGAAGCAGCCACCACCCGGGGCAAGCTCAGGGACTGGAGCTGAAACCACCTTGCTTCTCTCTCTCACTACAGAAACAGACTTTTCCTACTGACCTTCTAAGTTGTCTTCGGTGTTTGTGGGTTGAGAGGTCTGGAAACCACCACAGCTGCCAGTGATTCAGTGCTCTGAGTTCTGCTCCAAGTTTGCTGCAGCCTGCATGCCTGCATCAAACTGTGCTCCTTTCCCAGCTCAGTGTGATATACCTTTCCAATCAACCAACCATCCAGGTTGTCTTGGGCTCAAAATTTGTTTCACTCTGTCTTTTTGTGGGTTCTGCTGCCTTAGAATTTGTTTAGAGCCATTTTTTTCATAGGTATTTGGAGGGGTTTGGGGGAAAGCTCAAGGCAGTCACTGCTTTCACTCTGCCATCTTGGCTCTGCCCCACCTAAAATGTTTTTACAAACCTTAAAGTAGACATAAATGCAAGCTGTTATGATGGCAATGAGATGAAGAAGAAGAAGAAGAAGAAGAAGAAGAAGAAGAAGAAGAAGAAGAAGAAGAAGAAGAAGAAGAAGGAGAAGGAGAAGGAGAAGGAGAAGAAGGAGAAGAGAAGAAGAAGAAGAAGAAGAAGAAGAAGAAGAAGAAGAAAGAAGAAGAAGAAGAAAGAGGAGGAGGAGGAGGAGGAGGAGAGGCAGTATTTGAACATAGACCCTCTAACTTCATAGAGAGTGCTCATTTTATTTAGGAGCTATCTATAGAACAACTTAAATATAACTCAAGGAGTAAGATTTCACTAGGGGAATAATGATATGAGGAAAAGAGAGGGAAGAGAACTATAATGAAGTGAAAAGAACACTGGATTGGAAAAGAAACTTTGCAAAGTTTATAAAATTGTAGGGGTTTGATTAAATCACAGTTATCAAACATACAGTCCTGAGACAGGATGTAACTGTAAAATATTTAACAAAATACATAAATGCAATAAAATATAGATAACATTACATACACACACACACACACACACACACACACACACACACACACACACACACACATATATATATATATACAAATTTTTAAACCCTGACCAGGTCTCTGAAATATGTTTTCCTTACACGAATCTCTTCTAGCCTCCTCTTTTTTTTCCAATTGGATTAAGTGAATTGCCCAGGGTCACACAGCTAGTAAGTGTCATGTTTCTGAGACTGGATTTGAACTCAGGTCCTTCAGACTCCAAGACCAGTGCTCTATTCACTATGCCACCTAGCTGCCCTTCTAGCCTCCTTTAATAGACATTTCTTCCATCTGCCCTACCATGGTAAAGCACAAGTACAAATTTTATTTTCTTAAATATATTTTTATATTTTTAATATTTTAAAGCAAGGTAATAATGTGATCAGCTGTAATCATGGAGAGTAATTGAAGTATGTAAACTAAGCTGAAAAACAGAAGAAATAGAGTTTCTAACAAAACTAATTAACCCTACAGAAAAAGAAATTACTGAATACTTCAATGAGCTCCCTTTAAAAAAAAAATCCCTAGGGCAGCTAGGTGGCACAGTGGATAGAACACCGGCCCTGAAGTCAGGATTACCTGAGTTCAAATCTGGCCTCTGACCAAACATTTGACAGGTACTAGCTGTGTGACCCTGGGCAAGTCACTTAACCCCAATAGCCTAAAAAGGAAAAAAAAATCCCTAGTATGAGATGGATTTACAAGTGAATTCAAATAAATATTTAAATAACAACTAATTCCTATACGACATAATCTTTTTGGAAAAGTAGGCAAAGAAAGAATCTTTCCAAATTCCTTTTTGACAAAAGTATAGGTCTAATACCTAAACCAGGAAGAGCAAAAACATAGAAAGAAAACTGTAGACCAATATCCCTAATGAAAATTGAATGAAAATTTTGAAATAAAATACTAGCAAGAAGATTACAGCAATATAGGACAAATATCATACACTGTGATCAGGTGGAATTTCTACTTTGAACGTATAACTGACTTTAGCAATAACAAAAACAACAAAAATAATATGTTTATCTTAACAGATGAAGAAAAATCTTTTGAAATATTACAAGATACATTTCTATGAAAAGAAACAACTAGAAAGCATAAAAATAAATGGAGGTTTCTTTGAAATGATAAGCAATATCTGTATAAAACATTTTTTTCTAATGATCATAACCTGAAAGTCTTCCCAATAAGATGAGAGTTGAATCAAGGATGTCATTTATCATGACTATCATTCAATAGTGTACTGCAATGCTAACTATAGCAATGAGTAGAAAAAAGAAATTGAATGAATTAGAATAGGCAACAAGGAAAAATAAAACTGTTACTCTTTGCAGATGACATGATGGTATGTTTAGAGAACCCTAGAAAATCAAGTAAAAATATAGTTGACACAATTAACAATTTTACCAAAGTTTCAGGATATAAAATAAGCCTACATAAAATATCAACATTTCTGTATACTAACAACAAAAATATGATGGGAGGAAATAGAAAGAAAGATTAATTTAAATAATTGAAGACAATATAAATTATTAGGAGTGTACCTGCCAAGATAAGCCCAGGAACTGTATGAACATAATTATAAACATGTTCCACACAAATAAAGTCAAATCTAAACAATTGGAAAAATATTTAGTTGCTCATAGGTAAGCTGAGCCAAGAAAATAAAATGATAATTCTACCCAAATTAATAAATCTATTAAGTGGTATGCCAGTCAAACTAACTAAATATTTTATTGAGCTAGGAAGAAAATAATAACAAAATTCATCTGGAAGAACAAAATGTCAAGAATGTCAAAGAAATCAATGAAAAAAATGTGAAAGAAAGTGGCTTTGAAGTAGCAGGTTTCAAACTATGGTACAAAGTAGTAATCGTGTAGTAACTAGTGTATGACAAATCCAAATATCCAAGATTCTGGAACAAGAAATCACTATCTGACAAAAAATCTCTGGGAAACCTAGAAAGCAATTTGGTTAGAAACTAGATATAGATCAACACCTCACACCATATACCAAGATGAGGTCAAAATAGTTACATGATTTAGACATAAAAAGTGATATCATAAGCAAATTAAGAGAATATGGAATATTTTACCTGTCAGATTTATGGATAAGTGAAGAAATTATAACCAAACAAGAAATAGGGAGCATCATTCCATTTTTGATTATATTAAGCTAAAATGTTTTGCACGAACAAAACAAATGCAGTCAAGATTAGAAGCAGAGCAGGAAACTGGGGAGGGGGAGAATTTACAGTAAGTTTATCTGTTAATGGCTTCATTACTTAAATATATAGGGACCTGAGTAAAAATTAATAAGAAAACAAGTCATTCTCCAAGTGATACATGGTCAAAAGCCATGAAGAATTTTTACATGAAGAAATCAACGCTATCTATAGTCATATGAAAAAATGTTGTAAATCACTATTAACTGAAGAAATGCAATTTAAAACAACTTTGAGGTACCATCTCACACCTGTCAGATTAGCTAATCTGACAGAAAAGGGAAATGTCATATGTTTGAAGGGATGCGGGAAAATTGAGACACTAAAGCACTGTTGGTGGCATTGTGAACAGATCCAAACATTCTGAAGAACAATTTGGAACCATGCCCGAAGGGCTATAAAATTATACAAAACTTTCACCCAGCAATACCCCTACTAACTCTGTACCTCAAAGAAATCAAAGAAAAAAAAAGATCTCTGTGTACAAAAAATACTTATAGTAGCTCTTTTTTTGTGGTGGCCAAGAAATTGAGTGGAATATTGGGGAATAGCTGAACAAATTGTGGTATATTGAATACTATTGTGCTGTAAAAAATGACAAGCAGTATGCTTCCACAAAAACCTGGAAAGACGTAGATGAACTAATGCAAAGTGAAATCAGCAGAACCAGGAGAACATTGTACACAGTAACAGCACTATTGTACAATGATTACCTGGTAATGACTTAGCTATTATCAGCAATACAATGACCCAAGAGAACTCCAAAGGGTTTGTGATTTTAAAAATGCTATTCATCTCCAGAGAAAGAACTGATAGAGTTTGAATGCAGATTGAAGTATGCTTTACTTTTTACTTAATTTTTATAGTCTATTTTTTCTTTTGCAACTTGTCTAATGTGGAACTGCTTGGAATGACTGTAAATATATAATCAATACCAAATTGCTGTTCTTCTCAAGGAGTGGGGAGAAGAGGGAGAGAGGAAGACAATCTAGAACTCAAAATTTTTTAAAAATTAACGTTAATTTTTCTCTTTACAGATTAATGAGAAAAATAAAAATAAATAACATAAAATGTGGTAACCATGAAAACAATTTCAAATGGCTATAAAATAGAATGGTGTATCAGTGAAATATACTAGGTACACAAAATGAAGTAGTAAATGATCATAATAATCTAGTGTTTAATGACCACAAAGATCCAAGATTTTGGGACAAGAAATAACTATTTGACAAAAGTTGATGGGAAAACTAGAAAGTAGTTTAGATGAAACTAGGTATAGCTCAATATTTTACCCTGTATATCAAGATAAGGTCAAAATGGATACATGATTTAGATAAAATGTGTGATATCATAACCAAATTAGGGGAGCATGAAAAATTTTACCTTTCAGATCTATGAATAAGTGAAGAATTTATGACCAAAGAAGAGATGGAAAACATTACAGGATGTAACATAAATAATTTTGACTATATTATCAAAGAGTTCTTGCACAAGCAAAACAAATATAATCAAGATAAGAAGGAAAGTAAGAAACTGGGAAAATTTACAAGTTCTCTGATAAAGGCCCTTTTTCTCAAATATATAGAGAACTGAGTCAAATTTATAAGAATACAAGTCATTCCCCAATTGATAGATAGTCAAATGATATGAACAGGCACTTTTCAGAAGAAAAAATCATAAAGTTATCAATGGTCATATGAAAAAATGCTCTAAATCACTATTGAGTAGAAAAATACAAATTAAAACAACTCTGAGTTACCACCTCACATTTATTGAACTTGCTAACATGAGAGACAAGAAAAAAAAAGATAAATGTTGTAGATGATGCAGAAAAAAAATTTAACACATTGGGGCAGCTAGGTGACATGGTGGATAAAGTGCCAGGCCTACATTCAGGAACACTCGTCTTGGTTCAAATCTGCCTTCATATATTTACTAGCTGTGTGACCCTGGGCAAGTCACTTACTCCTATTTGCCTCAGTTTCCTTATCTGTAAAATGAGCTGGCAAACCACTCCAGTGTCTTTGTCAAGAAATACCTAAATGGTGTCACAAAGTGTTGGACATAACTGAACTGAACAATAATAACAAAAGCACTGCTGTTGAATTTGTGAACTGGTCTGACTATTCTGTAGAACAATTTGGAATTAGACCAAAAGGCCTTAAAATGTCATCAAGACCAACCTATTTTACCAGGAAAAAAGAAAAAAAGCCCAGAAAAAGGAAATGATTTGTCGAAAGTCACAGTGATAGTCAATAACAGAGTCAGAATTTCAACCCAGGTCCTCTTACTACAAATCTAACAGCCTTTTCTATTACATTTTCTTGCAAGATTGTAGGCTTATTGAGAATGGGCATCCCCCCCCCCATTTTGTCTTTGCATCCCCAGGATAGAGCACATTTTTTACATACAGCAGGCATTTGACAAATATTTATTGAATTGTATGCTTTTGGCTACCAAAACTTGATTTTTAGCCATTCTGTGAAGATGCCTTTCACTTCTACAACTCCATGTCTCTGCTCACACTATTCTCTCTACACCAGCTACATCAAGAAGTTTTTCTCTGTCCTTCAGAATCTAAGGCTCTCTCCTTTCTCTGAAGTTCTGAAGGGATTTGTACCACTCTAGTGCACTGTATATTTTAATAGCTTTTCTTATATTTGAGATCATTGATCTAGACCTGTAAGAGACCCCAGAAGGCATGTAGTCCAACCTCCTCATTTTACAGATGAGAAAACTGAGAGCCAGATACTCCTATCGGCCAGGGTGTGTATGTCTTACTCTGACCTCATGGGATCAGATGCATACACACTTTGTTCATTGCAGGTTCTCAAAAGCTTGATTCTAATTTCCCAAATTAAAAGGCATCTTCTAGTCTACTGGGTCCGGTGCCAAGAGCAGTCTCCTTTAATTGTCACTGAGAAGGATATAGTGCTGGGCAGAAGGAAATTCATACTGCAACAGCCAATCATTTTTAAAGACTTTTAGGACATTACTGGATATTGGACATCTCCTGATGCCCAGAGGTAGACTGTTAATTTTGTGTTCCATTCAGTGCTTATGTAACTACTTTGGGGAGTTCTGTGTCAATTTCCATGCAATAGTCCCTCAATATAATTGACTGGACCAACCTTCTCAATCCCCCAATGCTTTCTCAGGTTATAGGTCTGGACACACACAAACTAGTTATAGCTCAATTTAGGTAAGATGAATGGCATATAAGAAAAATAGGACAAGCAAAAAGCCTACTAAATTATTGATAAAGAAAGGAGTTAGAGAGAACAGTGCAGTTTTGTTGAACTAGATCTACAGAACAAACAATCAGTGAAAGGCTGAATAAGAAACAGGCAAGCTGTTATCACACAGGACAATAAATGGCTAAATATTACAAATTTATTTTTAAATGACAGGAGCAAGTATGATCAATAAGGCATAAATATTAATTTCTTTAAAAAATAAGACTTTTGCAAAAGCTTACTTATTGTGTACCAAGTCCAATGCTCTCTTACGGTTGTTACTTGTTGTTTAGATGTTTCAGTTGTTTCTATCTCTTCATGGCTCCATTTGGAGTTTTCTTGGAAAAGATACTAGAATCATTTGCCATTTCCTCTTCCAGCTCATTTTACAGATGACAAACTGAGGCAAGCACAGTTAACTGACTTGCCCAGTCTCACACAACTAGAAAAGTATCTGATTCTGAATTTGAACTCAGGTCTTCCTGATTCCAGGACTGCTGCTCTCTCCGCTGTGCCACCAAGATGCACCACAAGAATTTCAGGTTGTATTTGTTCAGTCCAAAAATGCTTGCAGAGAACTTATTCTGCTATGTTCAGGGATCTTTCCCTAGACCTTGTGAGAGACTGGGGGTGGCAGAGTAGATAGAGGTGAGATAGAAATTTTGTTAGACATGGTCCCTGGACTCAAGAAATTTTCCAGCCATTTACGATGATAATATGATCTTTTTTTTCCCCTCTCTCCTACCAGTTGTCTCTCTCCTCTACCTTTGCTTTCCTTGTGTCCCCTTCTCTCTTTCCACTGTTGACTTTACTTCCCCCTGTCTGACTCTCTCTCTCTCACTCTCTTTCTCCAACACACATACACAATCAGAATATTAGAGGTAGATGATGTATCAAGCCTTAAAAACCTATATAAATCTTAGGTATTGTTATTATCATGCCGTGTTAAGATACTCACTTTGCAAAGGAAGGAACTTAGGCCTAGAGATGGGAGGGGCCTTGCCAAGATGTCACAGGCAAATTCTTGTTGACAAATGAACCAATGGATTAAAATCTGCCCTTGGAGTCCTGAAAGTATCAGAATGGTGATGCATTTTCCTGCTTCACTTCCTTCTCTGTGAAACCCACACAGACTTTCCTGCTTTATCTTTATGTCAGATGATTATAAGATGGATCCCATTTGATCATTAAAACAGGCCTGGTAATCAAACTGATTACTTTATACAAGTTTAGCTATTTCTGACCCATAAAGGTGAAGCCTTCACACATTTTTTAAAAGTTATTTTAAGTGCTTCAATAACTCTTGTCCAGAGGTCCATTAGTGTGGCACTCTCTCCTGATTTGTGGAGATGAAGATCCTGCCCTACATGAGGGGTAAGATGGAGGCAGTGTGAGACAAAGACCTTCAGTTCGCAGTGTTCCCCGACTTTGGGGTTGGTCAAGCTTTAAGCTGTTCTCTAGTATAGAGTTGGCTTCCAACTTCAGCCTGCTGATGGAAAAGCTTCTGGGAAGAAATCTTTTCAGAGGAGTTAGCAGTCTCCATCATGTCCCTGTTGCCAGCTTGCTATACAAGACAGTGTGGGGAGTTTCCCCTTAGGTGAGATCCAATACACTCTCCTTTGGTTCAGCTGAGTTATGTCTCTCCCAATGGGAAAGCTCATTGTTTTGTCTGGCATATGTTCTTCTATCTAGAACTCTCTGATTTCTGTTTTGCTATTGGTATGATTTGGGTAAATGGGTTTCTTTGCTATTCTGTCTCTCTCTCTCTCTCTCTCTCTCTCTCTCTCTCTCTCTGTATA
The DNA here is from genome assembly GCF_003287225.1 of Phascolarctos cinereus. Taxonomy (NCBI): domain Eukaryota; kingdom Metazoa; phylum Chordata; class Mammalia; order Diprotodontia; family Phascolarctidae; genus Phascolarctos; species Phascolarctos cinereus. The sequence goes on along the minus strand of NW_027555847.1, from coordinate 71,733,331 downwards.
CACACACACACACACACACACACACACACACACACACATATATATTCATTATAGAAATGGCATGGTGGGGCAGGGATCAAGTCTTGGATATAAAACTTGCATTTCCCCCTCAAAAACAAAAAAGACAAGATGATTAGAAATGAGATGGAACCCAATCATTTACCCAGACGTTTAAAGGTGTATATAACAGAAACACATATGTGTGTATATAAATACATATATAAATTTAAGTATGTATATACAAATATATGTATATATTTATAGTATATACTGCTAGTATATATGAGTGTATATGTATATTTGTACATATGTACATACACACATACATATACACATACACACATGTACATGTATATGTATACATATATTTCTGGTATATGCTTCTAGTACCCCCTCTCCCTGAAGAGAGCAAAATGGCGGCCTCCAGTCCCAACCTCCTGCTTCTCCTGGCAGGAATGAGAGTTTCCCTTGGAGAAGGGTGGAGGAAGAAGAGGCTAGAGATGTCGATTCTGTCTCTCTTTAAGCCAGTGGGACGTAGCTCTTTCTTTACACATACAGTTACCATAATCACCAATCCATTCCTTTCCTTACACAAATTCATTACTTTGAACACACATATCTACAAATGGGGTAGTCATTATTATTATATTTTGTCATTGTTGTTGCCGTCTGTTTTCATTTTGTTTGGTTTTTGAGACTGGGTTTCCGTATCTCACCCAAGATGAAAGTACAGCACAAACAACTCATGGCCTGATTCTTCTATTGAGCAGCTTTAACACACTGCTTTGTTTACAACATGGACCAGTTTGTCCCTCCTTAGGCTGATCACATTGGTATCAAACTTATTGAGGACACCAGCTTGGCCTAACTCTTTGCAGATCAGAACTCCTGAGGTCAAGTGACACATGAACCTTGCCCTCTCCGGTAGCAGGGACTATTTCTGGTAGCAGGCACCAACCAATACACCACCGTATGCCAGTATTTTCTGTGCTAAATAGTGATCATAAACATTTCTTTCAAGTTTAATTTGATATTTCTGAACTTTGCACACCTTTACAAATTAATATATTACACCTTCTTTCAAGATCCAGTAGCCAACAAGAGCCCTGAATATGGAGACAGCTGTGAGGTCAGAGTACTGTGATGTAGCTGGAGTGTAGAATTGGTGGAGGGGAGTAATGTAAGATAAGTTTAGGAAGGCAGAGTATTCAGCCTTGAGTCTAGGCAAAGAACTTTGAATTTTATGCCACAGGCAGCAAGGAGCTGCTAAAAATTTAGGAGCATAGAAATGACATGGCCAGATTTATGTGTAAGACAGTTCATCTAAGTTGTAGTATGGGGGAATATAATGAAATAAAGAAAAAGTAGAGGAAGAAAAGACTGTTAGGGAGTCAAGGCAATAGTCCAGGTATGTGATAATAAGGACCTTTAGTAGAGTGACGGCGAGTTGGACAGAAACCCCAGGGATAAATAAAAGAGATATATTAGAGAGAGAATTGGTAGGATTTTGAGAAGTGCTTAGCTTCTCAAAGAGGTGATAGAAAGGGAAGAAATAAAGACAACTTGAAAGTTCCAAATTGAGATGTAATATTTTTGCCACAGACACCAATACTGAAGCTTTTGGGTTCCTGGAGAGTAAGCGTATGGCTGTCAAGCTGAGGTTTAAAGGAATTGATGGAAGCACGCTAGCATGAGTGGAGCTGGAGGCTTTATTTGGCTTGACACAAGAATTTGCCATACATCCATGGCAAGGATTGCTAGTCTCTTAGCTCTTTCTTCATTCTGTGGCTAGGGATGCATGCCATTCTTAGTTGGTGGAGTGATTTACTTGGTACTTCATAGGTGCTTAGTAAATGCTTGTTGAAATGAATAGAATTGAAGCTTCTTATTCAACTAGTCTTACCTTCTGCTAGAGTTTTATTATTATTATTATTATTTATAATGTAATCCCTTCCTTTTGTCTCACTATTTTACGAAAGTAATTTTATAATGGCAAAGAAGATCAGCAGAACTTCTGCCTTCCAAAAGGAAACTCTTTCAGGAGATTTTAGGAGGGGAAGGAAATGAAGATAGAGAGACATTTCAGTGACAGTAAAGACAAGGGTGTATGTGGGGGGACTACTGGCAATAAAGTGAAAAAGGGCCAAAGGAAAAGAAGCAAAATCCAAAGATTTAGTCCATCTGAGATTAGCTATAGGCAAACTTCCCTTTAACTAATCTTGTTAAACTACTATCAACTAGTCTGTAGGGACAGCCCTGTACCTCAACTTAATAACATTGAGAATACATACAAAATTGAAATCCACATTTTAATCCCATCATGATGGGAGCAGAAAAGCCTTCTAGGGAAGATAGAGAACCAATTCTATGTCCTCTCCCTCTTCCAACTATTCACTTCGCTTATGAAGTCAGAAGGGATTCTAATAATCATTTTAAAAAGGAAAGTGAGGGCCATCATATGACTACATCAAAGTCACACAGGAAGTAAAAGGAAGAGTTGGGATTCAAAGCCTGGTCTTCTGACACCATCCCAGCATTCTATCTGGTAGAACTCACCTTTGATTAAAGTGGAGATTGCCTTGCAAATATACACCAGAAAGTGTAAAGTTGGTATGATAATGTAACAGGTGCAGAGGAGGGGAAGAAGCATTAAGCCAGTGATTTTAGTGGTGGACTAAGTCTAATACACTCTGCTTTTCATCCACTTTTCTGTCTTTACAATCAGAGCTCTCCACAGGTGCAACCATTTTCCATGCTGAGTAAATGCTAGCCAAGAGAGATGCAGAGAGCATCCTTTTGTGGGCTTGACAGTGTGAGCCCCTCCCCTACAGAGAAACCTAGCTGATATTCTGTGTCTAAATACATCAGATTCCTTGATAAGTAGTGTTGAATCCATAGGAGACAGTTATTTCCAAATATTTGCCTGTAACCATTTTCCCCCAATGCAAGATGTGAGTGGTCCTTACTGAAAGCAAATCAGTAGTGTCTTTCTGAGTAACCTCTCCATAAGAATGAAGGTGGAAGAGTTACTTTGCATTAGAAAAACTGAACAACATCGTTCATGATACCACTGTAAAGAAGCATCTTTTTAAATACAAATTGAATTTCACATTTTGATCGTAGCATGGCACGAGCAACAAAGCCTTCTAGAACATAGAAGGGATCAATTTTATGCCCTTTCTCCCTTCCAACCATTCATAGGATCTTTCATCAACATAGTTCTGGAACCTCATACTCAGTGAAGAATCAAGGTTGTGAGTGGTCTTAAGGATAATAGAGAGAAACATGATACATATAAGAAAATTGTAGCATAGGTCCCACAGTCACCTAAATGCAAAAAGTAGCATGGAGAGGACACATGGCTACAGTGGGACTGAGGAGAACTGAGTTCAAATTCTGGGTCTGCTACTTACTATTTGTTTGGCCTTGGACAAACCACCATCTCTTAGGGCCTTGATTTCTGCATTTGAAAAAAGTGGTAAAAGTAGATGACCTCTAACATCACATCCAGCTCTAAATCTATGATCTATTATCTGGTGATCACAAGTATGTAAAGGACATCTTTGAGGAAATGAGCAGAATGGAATAGTACTGTGCCATAAGAAATAACAAAAGGGAACATTTCATAGAAGCATGGGAAGATTGTATCAGCTTATACAGTGTAGGAGCAACTAGGTGGTGCATGGGTAGAATGCCAGGCCTAGAGTCAGGAATGCCTGAGTTCAAATCTGGCTTCAGAAACTTACTAGCTATGTGACCCTGGGCAAGTCACTTAACCCTGTTTACCTCAGTTTCCTGATCTATAAAATGAGCTAGAGAATAAAATGGCAAACCACTCCAGAATCTTTGCCAAGAAAACCCCAAATAGGGTCATAGAGTGTTGGACACAACTGAAACAAACGAATAACAGCATACAATATAAAATGAGTAGAACCAAGGGAACAATTCACCCAGGAACTTCAACACTATGAAGAACATTTTTAGAGAATTCTGATCAATACAATGACTAATCCTTGTTCCAGTGGCCTAATGAAGATTCATGATGCTATCCACCTCCTGATAGAGAGGTGATGGAGACAAGATGCAGAGTGAAACTTATTTTTAAGCATGCACATTGCAGGATTTTTTGTTTGTTTGTTTCATTATATGTATTTGTTACAAGGGTCTTGTTCTTTTTTTTTTTTTAAGTCGAGGCGAAGGGCAAGAGAGAAAATCAATGCTTGATGATTGAAAAAAAAGAAAAGAACAATCAAGAACAGAGATAAGGTATGACAGCAAGCCAAGAGCTCCATTGTTTCAAAGAAACCTAAAAGGACCTCGAGGAAGGCCTCTGACAGGTAGAATAGGTCTGTGAAGGATATGTAGAAAAGGATAGCCTGGAATCACACTGGACAAAAAGGCCTGTTGTTGTGAAATATGTGTTAATGGAAGAATTATTTTACCGTCATTATGGATGTATTTTACTGTGTTGATAGAGGTGATGTACTGAATTAAGAAAACATTCATTATCTTTAATATTCTCCTTCACATGCTTTTCCCCCCCTATGTTCCTTCTAAATTTTAACAATAAAAACAGGACTGGATACTTTATTACAAATTGTTCAGGTATAGACTAGCTTCCATTAAATTCTCATCCTAATGTTTCCCCACATCATCATTCAGCACTGGACTTGGATCCAGAGGATTTAACTTTAAGTCTCAGTTCTGCTCACCTATTGTGACACTAAAGAAGTTTCTTTACCACTCTAGGCCACATTTTCCTCATCTGTACAATCTCCAATTAGAGCCTACATCTGGACTGCTAATGTCATGTCATCGAATCCTCTTATTTTCCAGATGATGACACTTATCCTCTGTGGGACTTCGTTTCCATGTCTAAGAATTAGGAGGGTGGTACTAGATATTCTCTCAAATCAATTAAACCCCTAACATTCTATTACCTTGTGGTTTTAATAGTTTGGGGTTCTGTTACTTTAATCCACGTCCTATATGAGGTAAGTGGCTCCCTGGTAATTCGATTGTTGGCGATAGCTCCCTGTAGCTTCCAATAGTATTGCCTCAGTGTATTCTGGCAGGGGGTGGTAGAGTTTGATTTTGAAGGCTCCCTACTACCCCAGTAGTTCTATGAGTTATACAAAGAAACTAGATGAGAGAATAGAGATAAAGAGTACCATCAGTTAAAAAGCTGCCTTTGATGAGAGATTATTCCAAAGCTTGGCAGGGTAGCATATGCCTAAAACTACTGAGATTCTTCATTCTCTCATAATGGAGATATGATAGTCGAGGGAAAAAAAGTACCTCATATATAGTGAAATAGTATCATAGATTTAGAACTTGCTTGAAGGGAACTTTATAGTGCAAATCATTCATCTTTCCAGGGAGCACTGCTTCAGTCTCATCCAAACCACCCTGCTCTGGCCTATTCACTCCAGAGATTTCTGCAGTGCTCCAGAGGCCTTTCCCAGATCTGGTGCCCCTTGACCTGCCAGCATTTCTGCTTACTCAAACTCCCCCAGGCCATTTCTTTGATTGTTCCTGACAATTATAAGGTGATATACCATCTCCCCCTGCTGTGAAGTCGTACCTCAAGGGAGGATCTTGAACAGTCTATTAACATCTCTCCCTCAACAGAACTCTCTCTACCTTGCTGATTGTCTAACTGAACTCAATGTAAAATGATTAGCAACCTCTCATCTCCTCATACTCTTCCCATCCCAGTGATGCTGAACCCCTGGCTGCTGAAGGAAAAACTCCACTCACCATCCACAACTGCCTACTTTCTTTCATCCCCCTCACAAGTACCTTCCAAATGTCCCACTTGAGCTCTACCTGTACTTTCCCACTGTGCTTTCTGGAATGCCTGCTCCCTAACTTAAAAAACAAAAATACACAAACATGAACAAAACAAAACAAAAAATTCATACTTGCATCTTAAACCTTTTTATTTATCGCTCCTTACATCTTCTGGCACTCTTGGAAGCCCAGCTCCCTCCTGATGACGCTGCTTCCCAAGCCACACTTGCCAGTACTAGTTACACTTCCACTCATCTCCTTCAACTCACTGGATGTAAAAGGGGTTTTGGAATATTCCTTGATGCCCATTGACAATTCCAGATTCCCTTTATTGATATCAATCAGCAATCCTCTCCTCCTTTGAGGTTTACATAACTCAAATGTAAAAGCCAATTTAGAACATGGTAATCATTATTCATTTTATTTTTTAGGCAATTGGGGTTAAGTGTCTTGCCCGGGTCATACAGCTAGTAAGTATCAAGTGTTTGGTCTGAGGCCATATTTGAAGTCAGGTCTTCCTGACTTCAGGGCCAGTTCTCTATCCACTGTGCCACCTAGCTGCCCCATTGTGATCATTATTTAACAGCCTCCATCAGGACAGATGTTAGAATGATGTGGGATGAGGAGGAAGGGAGAGAGGGAGTTGTAAGCAAATGGTCCCAATTTTTGAGGGGGTATAATACTTCAAAATGGATTCTGGAGAAGCAGAATAAATAAAAGCACAAAGTGAAACAATTTTCAAACCCAGGAAAACTTAGAAAGTCAGTGGAAAAGGTCTGAATTACTGGGGTGAGAGTAAAACACCATTCTGACCAATCCTACTTTTTAAGCAGTTGTTTAATTCAGCAAATTTCCATATATCTTCTTTTTTTTTTATTTGGCCAATTCTGCTTTTAAAGATGACCTTGTCTTCAGTTGATTTTTGTGGCTTTTTTTACCATTTGGTATTCTATTTTTTGAAGTGTCATTTTAAAGTTTTTTGGAGGAGAATTTGGAGACCTCAGGCAAGTCTCTGCCTGTATTCTGCCATCTTGATTCCCCTCTCTCCTCCTTTACTTCAAGAAGACAATGTTTCCCAGTTTTTGTAGCTCCTACAGTCTAACCATGTATTTTAAAATATGTATTCTGTATTTACTTAATCTATTTATGTTACCTCCTTGAGGGTGGGGGCTGTCTCATTTTTGTGCTTGTATCCTCACTTCGGGGTTAAGTGTCCAGCACAAAGGCACTTGAAAAATGTTTGCTTATTAAAAACAGCTGGGGGGGGCAGCTAGGTGGCACAGTGGATAGAGCACTGGCCCTGATGTCAGGACCTGAGTTCAAATCTGGCCTCAGTCCAAACACTTGACACTTACTAGCTGTGTGACCCTGAGCAAGTCACTTAACCCTAATTGCCTTAAGAAAAAATAAAGAACAGCTGGGATTGATTGTCTTTAGGAAACTACATAATATTTTTTAATTTCCTCAGAGTTATCACTGAAGCCCCCATCTTTTAAATATAGATATATAGATATTTCTGGTTATGATGGCATATGACTGCTAGTCATGAAATGTAAAAGTCACTAAAGAACTGAAGTCCCAATCACCCAAAAGGATTAGCATAAATGCCTCACATATGCTTAAATGGTTTGAATGGATTAAATTGGAGATTAAGTAGCAAAAAATGTAAACAATTGAATACACTTTCAGTATTTCAATCCATCCCATTTTTATTAAGCATTAAAATGGGCAAGGCATTTGTGCTACATTAGGAAAATACAGAGATTATATCCCTTGCCCCTTCCCCAAGTAGCTTATGTTCTACCATGATACATAAACAGATAAATAAAATGGTTTGAGTTTTCATTTTAAAACCAATTAATAGAGTGTATGATATTTAGTATTTTGCATTTAAATGCATTTGAACTTTTCTAGAGGTCAAAAACTTGTGAACATTTGCTAGATATACAGAAGTGATCAGCAACCTGAAGCTTCAGAGTGACAGACATTTTTCTTCTTGAATATCAAAAAGCATCTAAAAATAGCTTTCAAGTAGAATTTGTTACCCTAATGTATCACTTCCCTCAGCACTTTCACTGAAAACCAAGAGGGTCTTATTTACTTCTATAATAGTGCATATCAGGGCATAAATCAGCAGTCTTTTATTATTCCATGTCTTCTTTAGAACATAGAGGAAAAAGATAGAAAAAGAAAATGGCTTTTTGAGAGCTGAAATCTAATTTCAGTGTTAAACCTTGTGAAGAATAGAGCATATAGCTATGTTTAAAGTAATGAGAGAAACTAAGAAAACTACAATTATCCTGACTTCATACCTTGCATTGTTGCATTATGTTACTGGGCAGTTAAGATGGTACTCAAATATAACTAATTCAAAGTATAAGAGCTGTTTGAGTAATACCATGTCACCTGCTTGAGCATTTATTTGCAGCCTAGAGCTAATGGAAACTTGATGACTCAAAAGAAATGTAGCTGATCATAAAAAGGAAGAATGCATTTCTTAAAGAAGTGAAATCTCTGTTTCCCCATGTACATTAGCAGACCAGGTACTGATAGCAGTGGACCCCTGCCAGATTCCTCTGTCAGACAGGTTCTATGGGAAGACAGAACTACAAGTGCACTGTGACAGACAGATTAGCTCTTGATAGGAGAATGAATCGTTTACTGGTTTGTGGTTTAGAGAAGAAAGGTCTGAAAGATGTCAAGGAACTGAAAACTGCAGAGAACAAAAGGGTTGCACACACCGTCGGAAAAAAAAAATAACAACAGACTCAGAAGACGAAAACAGTATGTAGCATTCAGATTTCTCTCATTGCAGGAAAGGCAGAGTCGATTTCTGGAAATGTGCTTAGCACCTCAGTATTCTTTGAAAGGAGTGTTTGAAATCAGACAAGCTAGAGTGGCAAATAAGGCAAAGTCATTCTCTCTGTGTAGGAAAATCGCAGAATGAGTCAAACTCCAGAGTTATGAAACAGCCCAGCTGGGATTCGTTTAAAATCTTGCGTCAAGTTATTGTGCAGGGCACAGAAGGTGTGCTTTCAGCTTTCTACATTATTTCTCACTAAAGAGGTTGGAAGGTATCTAGTTGTAGCTTTGAACACATAGAAGGTAATATGGAAATCTCTATAAACAATTCCAGCAGATCCTTTTATGGCTTCTGCTGAACCTCAACCTGTTTTCTGCTTGATGACTAATCTGTTTCTTGAACCCTATGGCAGGCAAAGCAATTTACCCAGATGAAATGCATCTAATCGAATCTGTCCAATAATCACTTAGTGAGGCTGCTGTGGGCCCAGTAAGGGGTAAGTGTTTCAGTAGTGCACACACCGACTTATCTAGATGTTGATATAATCAGGACAGAAAAGATATCTTTTTAAAAAGCATGGGGGGAATGAGACATTAGAAAGAAATTTGGAGAATTATGTTTACATCCACTGGGAATAGATCCACATAATGATATGAAAGAGTGGGAAGTATAAATGTTTGTTTTTTTTTTTAAATCAGCCAAATATGTTATTTATTTTTTAGAAGCCAAGGGGCTAAGGAAAGGAGTAGAAACAAGATTTGATTGAATTCAACCACTGTTTTTGTTTGTTTAAAAATTATTAAGACAGATTAATGAAAAACTTTCATATGGCTGCCTTTTGGGGGGTTGGATAGTAAATCTTCATCATTATCATGAAATTATAATTATTGAACATAAACATTTATTAATTGAATGTTGTATACAGAGCATGTTAGGAACTAAGATACAATGTTTAAACAAGACATAGTCTCTGTCCTCAAGGAACTTACAGTTCAGTAGAGATAGAAATAGAGATGACCATGATGAAGACCATGGCAATTATATTAGAGAGTTACAAAACAAAGTAGTGTGAGAGGTCAAGGAAGTGGGAGATGTGATACCATCTGGAGCAAGCAAGGGAGGGTTACTGAAGCTCACACTTGACTTAGGCTTTAAAGGATGAGTAGTAATCAAACAAGCATGTAATTTAATATACCTCTTGCTTATATATCATAATATATTATTGAATGCAGGTAAAATTTACATCAAAAGAGATCCATTGTTACAATTGGTTCAGCCATAATTTCATTGATATAGGGAATTCCTGTTGTGGAAGCTTCTTCATCTTACGCAGATTGACAAATTCCATATAACTTCTAATTTTATTGAGTTCTGTGGGACACAGAGAAGTTAGACAACTTACTTGCAAGTTAGAGTCAATAAGGGTCAGGGTCAGGATTTGAATCCAAATTTCCTAACACCAATAGCAGTCTTTTATATATTATACCACACATCCCCTCTGCATTACAAACACAGCTTTTTAACTGGAAGCCTATCATCATTACATTGTATTTATGGAATGAAATTAATTTTTTTTTGTTCCTTGTCCGTCAAGGCTGAAATAGAAACACTTGTATTAAATTTAATGACCACTAAATTACTTATTCTACCTTATTTTAGCACTTTCAAGCAGAAAGACAGTCTCATAAACAAAGCTTGATTTTTAGAAATTGGTAAGCACTTATTTGATATTCAATCATGCTGTGTTTTCTTTTCAACTTTGAGTGATTTGGGCAGTTACCACCATCTAAAGAGTTGTGTCCACAGGCACAAACAGATACTGACTTGATAAGCCTTTATCTACAGGTCACATTCAAGCATCTAGATTTTGGACATATAGATACAGCTTTAGTATAAGTCTAAGTTGAATTTAATAAGTCTGATGATACCAGTAGAACCATACCTACCCTGATTTGAGATCAACAGAAATTATTAGTATATCTTCCATATTTTGATGAATCTATTGTCTCATCAATTTGGATTATCCTTCCAACAGAACATTTCACAACCCACCTATGCCTTATGTGTTCTACAACCCCTGTACTTGGTGGTCCATAAAACTTTTGGCAGTCCATATGAAGGGAGTTTAACATGACAAGAGTGATCTTCTAGATCAGAGGTGTCAAACACAGCCTGCAGGTACATGTAGCACTTGACACTTCTGTGTATGGATAGAAACAGGTTAAAATGTAACTAGGAAATATTTAACAGAATAGATAGAAATATAATATAACACGGATATTGTTAATACCTGATTTCTAAGTCAATTTGCAGCCCACCAGGGTCTTTATGGACCCTTTATGGATCCTTATGGCCTCATTTCTGTTTAATTTTGACACTAATGCTCTAGAGAATTTGTCCTAAAGTATGATTCATTGGGATGAGAGAATAAATTTTAAAACTTTATTCATATTTTTTACAAAACTAAAAAGGGAATTTAATTATTTCACACTTGCTTTGAGGTTACTATCCCACTACTACTTGCACTGATGAATTGAGTCCCCAGAATGAGTCTACTACACCTCTCCCAAGGCTCCTAAGGGTAGACCTGAGGTGTTGGGGGCAACCTTTTTAGTATTATAGATCCTATAGATGATACAAGATTTAATTCTATTTTAGAAAGGGCTATTTATTAAGGTGATTTAGTAAGAACAGTTGATATAAACATTTCCTAAAAATTCTACAACTTTTCCACAAAGTCCAGGGAAGGTGAGCTTAAGCTGACTAAATATATGATGCATAGCTTGTAATTCTTGAAAGCCTTTTCCTCTCATTTGTGGAGTGCTCAAGAAATTCTTTTTGGCATGATGTTCTTTGCAGGGGTCTTTGTGTATATCTGAACATGCCCCCTGGAATGACATTCAGCCTGTTATCTTGATGCAGAGACTGCCACCAGCCACTGCTGTTTGGGGAGGTGACTCAGAGATGGTGGTGGGATAAGAGTCCAAATCCTTTGGATCTGGTCCTTCGCCAGATAAGTAGATAGAGAAAGGAGATCTGGGTCTAAACCAGAGCTGAGGCATCCCCTTCCCCCTGCCAAAAGGGTTTCTCCTCAGGGTTTTGATTAAATACTCATCTACCCTGTGTTATTTCTACTCTCTCAAGGTGACCCGGCTTACTATTTTATAAATTACTCCTACAGCATGATGATATTTCCTTAGTCAATGTGAACACATTTCCTGTGTAATGTCACTCAAATGTTTGTTTTGCTTCACCACTTGTTTAAAGCATTTGATTGGTTGGTTAATTGAGATACGTGCTTACCTCAATAAGACCTATTGAAAGTGGAGTGGGGTGATTTCCTTGATACACTTACTAGAGCTTTATGCTTACACCAAACTATTATTTAATAAATGAATTGACACTGGCACACTCAGTAGTCAGTATGGCAGACAGTCAGGTTTTATACACAGTAGGTGAAATGTTCTGAAATTCCATAATATGAAAGGTCAATCATTGACCTCACTTATTTATTCTCTTTGCATGTAGTATAACATACTGCAGTTTGCATTGACTGATTAAAGGATTTTGCAGATTATACCATCCTATTTTAACTAAATTATGCTTCATGAAATAGCAAATGGCTTTAAAGGCTTCATGAGGATTGTAGATAATATGAATAATGAGCATAATCAGAAACAAAGAATGGCAGAGCAGAAACTGCTACTCCTAGTGTGAGCTCTCTTATTCACATTACAAAGTAAAGACAATGATGTTATTAGACATGATGTTATTAGATCAAATAAAAAACAAGCCAAAATGAAATTGCCAAAATTAGATAAAATATCTATTTCTATCTGCTATTATTAATGATGAAGGTTATGTTTAATGTGAATAATGCCCTCAGATATTATTTAAGCTTTTGTTGTTAAACTGGATCATTTTATTTATAAAACATCTCCTATCTAAACACACAGTACATGACTTGGGACTTGGCACATAATTGGAGTACATTAAATCCTTGTTGACCAATTGATTTTAAAAAGCTGGAAACATAACTTTCTAATATGTTTAAAAACTTATGAATGAAGTGTTTCAGTAGATTCTGAATCAATTCCTTACAAGTATAAAAAGATGAAACACCATCCAATTAGTTTCCAAAGAACAATTTATTAGTATCATGGAAGATGAGATTTTATTATCATAAATTAAACATTCTTTTATGTAACTAGTGGATTGGATTTTTTAAAAATGGGAATTACATTTTAGTAAACACACAAATGATTCATTTCTTGCATTGGGAGAGCCTGATCTCCCTGAGTAAGCATAAGCTCAAAATCCCAAACCTCTTAACCTGGAATACAGTGACAAAAAGGCAAATCGGATGCCTTCAACTTACTCTCCCACCCACTGCCATAATTGACGCCAGTCACCATGAACAAAGATAATTCACAATAATTTAGATTGTCTGTGGAGATACCTAAAATGAACAGGGAAGCCTTGTATGAGAGGAAGAAAGTGCTAATCTTGGTTTGGAAAGAAAAAAAAAAAAATAACAGTGTTGGAGAGAAGAGGAAAAAGAAAAGCCAATTGTGTGAATGAAGGCTTCTGAAAGATCACAGTGCATCACTTATTTAGTTTGGAGTTTTTCCCAAAATAAATAATCCTCCTTTCTGCCTTCTGCCAATTCAAGCATGAAAATCACTACCACTCTACTACCAGATAAGGAATTCCTGGATTTTCACTGTAATAATAATGACAAAAAGTGCTGAAAAAAAATGTGTAGTGGTGTAATTGTTGTAAAACAATCACACTGCAGAAGCTTTTGTAGTAATGTCATGATGAGTCTCACTGCAGTCTAATATATGCTCTGTAAGCTAATGTATTCAATGAATAAGTGAAAGGGTAAATTTTTTATCTCATGGATGTACAATCATACCTTTCATGAACCCCAGCTCACATCTCTACCTGCTTAAACATTACCTTGTCATGGTCCTATGTATAGATTAAATTCAACATATACTGAGCTGGATTCATTATGTTTCCCTCAAGTCAGCTCCTTCTCTCTAATTTACCCTATTTCTATCAGTCATCACCATTCTCCTGAAGTACTTTATCTTTTATCTCACCTTTGCAAGCTTTGTCAGATAGTATGATTCTTGAGGTCATTGACTCTGGGTTAATTACCTTCATACCTCTAACAGCACCTAATCAATTGCTTAACACATACTTTAATGTTTCAGTGGATCCTACTAATATGAATAATCCTTCCAGTGATGCAAATAGCAAATCATCTATGTCTTTTCATTTTTTTCAGTTTTCTTATTTGTCCATGACTCTATAAATTCCTTGTAGAAGACTCACCCAACATGTAGAAAGCTGTTTCTTAGGGGTTTTTTTTTTTTGTTATTAAAAATAATAGTTCTTTGACAACAACAACAAAAAAAAGAGCTTCTATAAATGCTCTAGAACACATACATTCTTTACCTTTTTCCCTAATCATCTTCGGGAATAGACCAAGTAAAACAGAATTATGTATGGAGTAATTTAGGATAATTTTACACACACACACACACACACACACACACACACACACACACACAAACATTTGTGTGTGATGGTAGCTATCTCTAGAGTGGATGGGGAGGGAAGAAAAAAATTACATGATAATTTTGTTGCACATTTGAAAGTAATAGCAAGATGTGCATAGTAGAGTTGCATTTCATATACAATTATATTTTTACTGTACTGTTCTATAGAAATGCTTGTTTTATTCCATAAATTACAAATAAAATAAAATAAGGGAAAAAAGCATTTAAAAATAGTTCAAATATATTTTGTCCAGAGTAAATGAGAATGTTTATTGATTTTGAATTTAAACACCTCATATAGAAGTTATTTTCTATTCCCACTGGATTATTTCATGCGATCTTGACAATTTAAAATGCCAATGATGTGAATGATATTTTCTTTACCGTAAGAAAAGCTCTGGACTCAGAGCCATAAGACCTGTATTTCTATTCCTGGCTCTAATATTTTGAGATATTGTCTTGGTTAAATTACTTGCTGTCTGTAAGCCTCAAGTTTTCCTCAAGCCTCAAATTGAACTATTCAAGGAGGTTTTTTTTTTCTTTAGGAAAGCATGTTACATGTTAATGCATTTATATACAGTATAAAGTGTTTTGAATAATGTAAAAAATATAAACTCTTCCTATAAGTTATTGTGTTATCTCATACTCTGAAGAAAACCTTATAGGACTGTTCCTGGAATGTCACTATACTTTATATTATTTTTTATTTAATTTCTACAGATTGTGACAAAGAAGGAGAGAGCAACTAAATCTTTATAATTGATTAAAATATTAAGCTGTAAGCTTATCTTCTTTAGACTGATTGAAAGCATCTTTAACACAGCTCTGGTAGCAGACAGCAGGACAGGGTAATAGGAACTCCATCTTATCCCCACGTAATGGCACTTCAGTCTGCTACACCTCTATGTAGCTTTTCATTTTATATAGCTTGGAGATTGTGAGTATTTGATATAGTGACGTTTGTTAAGCATGTTAATCTTAAGGCTTTAATGGATTAATTCCAAGTCTGATCCGATGTCTGTGATAATGATCTAATTGCAGGACCATTATTATTTAAGATGGTTAGAATATTTTGATGTCTACATTTGGGGATGTGGATTTGTCATCTATCAATCCATTAAAGATGATGAGCTTGGATGTATAATTTGAATCAATAGGTTTGGCAGATTCAGAGATGTGTTTCAAAGCTTTCATCATTTCTCTGCATAAACTTTTTTGATCACTAAGGCCAGGACCTTTAAGAATAACCCTTCTGTATTCATGAGACCAGACCCTAAATGTTATTATTGTTGTAATGTGATATTTTCATGAAACATTTCAAAGAATTAGAGACAGAGTTAGAAGGGGCTCTGGAAGTTATCTAATCTAGCCCCTGCATTTTATAGATGAGGAAACTGAGGCCCAGTGAGGTTAAACAATTTGCCCAAGGCCATGTCATTAGGAAGTTGCAGAATAAGGATTCAAACTCTGGTCTTTTGACTCTAAACTCAGTGCACTTCCTGCTTTGCCACACAGTCTCTCTTCATGTAATTACACTAATGTCTGTATATTCTTCAGTTTGAATATTACAATGCAGAAAAAAAAATGTTGCCAGTAATGGTAAACGATGTCTGAAAATATGGACAAGTGTCTTCTGCAAATTTTAATGGAGTTCAGGTGAGAGCTGATAATATGAGGAGAGAGAGAGAGAGAGAGAGAGAGACAGACAGACAGACAGAGAGACAGAGAGAGACAGAGACAGAAAGACAAAGACAGAGACAAAGACAGAGACAGAGCCAGAAACAGAGAGAGAGAACTTGGTTCAAGAGGGAAGGGAGGCTAGACTATTCACTATGGCTAGTTCTCACCTTTTATCTTATTTCTCTTCCCACTCTCTAACCCTCCCACTCCTAACAAACTTGGAAATTTTTGTTTCATCCTCTTTATTTTCTTAAGCCCTTCTCTTATGCTAATAATCCATTTAACTCCATATCTTTTGGGAAGCATAACGCTACCACCCCACCCCTTGATGAACATACTTTCCTCTGAACCCCTGTAGTACTTGTCTACTGCTCATTTGACTCACTATGTACTGTCTTGTATCTAATTGATTTACTAATTCATCTCTTAAAAGATCATTTAAAGTCCATGGTAAAGTCCAATGCTTAAGTCCAAACATTATGTTTTAGATCACAGAACATGTTCTGTAGAATTTGAAAGTTGGGAGGTACCCAAGGCATCTGACATATCTTATTTCTCCAGTGCTTTGCACATGGTAATGTGAACTCAGTATATGTTTGTTGGTGAGAATGAAGATGAAAATATAACTCCTTCCGATCATAAGTTCATTAGAGACTCCTTATTAAAATGATTTATTTCTTAATTTTATGACAATAAAATATCCTGCCTGTGGTACTCTGTGAAAAATTACTTTTGGTATCATTACAGTCTTCCCCCTTCTTTCTCTAAATCACAGAATTCAATTTCCCTTCACTTAATTGCATTAGTGCCATCCTTTAGTCCGTTTCTTCTAGATCTCTAAGTTTATGGCCAACTTGCATTTCTAGCCCAATACATGACTCACTAGATCTGGAAGAAAAAATTCAGAGTTACAGAGGACAAGTTCTTGACATTGCAGACTGACCTGGGCCAAGGACCCAAACAGCTTTAAGAAACCATCCTTTCACAGCTGTACATTTACATATTTTCCAGTGCCTGACAATCTGACAAAAATAAAAAGGTTATACTATTTTCTCCCCTACCTCCTTCCTTTTAACTCATTTTCTTCAATTTCCGAAGTCCAGATCCAAACTAATCTATTGAGATGTGAAGTAATGGAAAAAGTGAGGCTATCATTCTTTTCCCTACTATGTCTTCTAAACTGCCAATAAACATAAGTTTGAATGCTGATCTACTGAGGCATAGCTTATTCTGCTTTTTTTCCTCTTCCTCTTGGAATGACTGACAACCTTCATTGGACCAAGGGACCTTGCTTACTATAGAATGACTATAGTTTATATGCCCTCTCTGCACTACTCTTCCAAAATGTACTTGTGCTCAGAAAGTGGCTTCTACTGCAGGCTCCATGTGTAACCCTGAGGGTGGCTGTTCCTTACTCTGGTAAGTAATGTTCCCCACTAATTTGTCTCCCAATTACAATCAGCTGCTAACTTCATTTATTTTTGCAAAAGCATTTACTAAGATACAATAGCAACTGGTGCAAAATATTTCCCAAAATGCTCTGGGATGCACTCTCCCACAACTACACAGAGTATCTATGAGAAGAGTAGACTTACAGACAGTACAATGGTGGTCAGGTACATGTGCAGCATACACATGTATCAAAGTCACTAACAACTCATGGTACTTCAGAGACCGGCATTCCTTGTAGAGTCTGAATGAAGCTCCCCTGAGGTAGGGTTTTTCTGCTGGTTAGGTAACTTGGCTGGCCTCTCAGCTTCTATGCCATCCTTAAGTCTTTCAGTCAAAAATTCTCTTTTCTATGAGTAGCCATGCTCCCTGAAGATGCTTCCTACTTTGGGTGACTGGTATTTTTCTCCATTCTCAGCTTCATGTCTCACTTTGGAATGGATTCTTTGTTTCCTTCTTGTCCAGTACCTTTGAAGGCATACTTTTTTTGGGGAGGATAGAGGCAGATGAAAAAGACCTTGGGTAGCTCTTGCTGTCCTTTAGTACAAGAAAAGTGGTTTTCCTCCATCTTCATCTGCTTCTAGCTATGAAACTGGAACTGGTGGAGTTAATCAAGTTACGTAAAGCTCCCCAGAGGAAGACCTACATTGTTTGCTTAGCCAATCTTGATGCTTCCTCCTTGATTTAAACAAAGACATTTGCACCTGATAAAGGGAAAACAAGTTAGACACATCCTGTTTACACGTGAAAACTTCATCATTCAATTATGGATGCATCAACAGAAGTAGGGTTAGAAAGGGATCACAGTTCCCTTTATCATCCTTCTTTACAATTATCTTCCTTCATTTGCTTCTGTTCTTTGAAAATGTCTAGAAACCAGATTTTTTAAATTGATACTTAAAATCACCCCTTATGTCATGTTTATACAACTATAAATAAATCACTGAACAATCTATAATTATTTCTCTTTATGAGATGATTGAAAATGGATGGACCATTTGGTTCAGTGCTAGGCCATCACATTTCTCCAGAAAGGAATAAGTGTGTAAAAGAAACACTTCATATTTCTACTGATTAGACTACACATTATATTCAGCCACTTGCTACACAATATAGCCATTTTCCTCTATATAGACACTTCAGAAATTATTGATTACTGTACTCAGAGGTAGCAGGATCCACAGCAATGATTCCTATGTTCTCAGCCACCTTAAATGATGAATATAATAGTCTAAGAAAAGATTAAGAGTAAGTTTACTACTTGAGTTGGCTTGTTGTGATTAATAGCCAATACATTTACAGTTAATAGGAAAGGTTCCACCTTGTATTTAGCTTTTTCTTTACTGGTTTCTTTTCTCTCCCTGTTCCAATCCATTCTTCATTTGACTATCAAAATAATGTTCCTAAGGCATAAGACTGATCATGATATTCACCTGCTCAGAAACAGTCAGTACATTCCTATTGATTTTTAGATGAAATCCAAATGCCCTAATTTCACATTAACACCCTTAAAAATCTACCACCATCCAGGACTATTTAACATCAATCTCCTTTCTACACTTTCTGTTCAAAATAAACTAGTATTCTTATTCTTCCCTAAACTCAGCATTACACCTCTCAGCTCCATACTTTTGGACCTACTGCCTCCCATACCTGGAATGCACTCCTTCTTCATCTGTTTTAATTAGAATTCCCATCTTCCTTCAAAGGGAAGCTCATGTGGTACTTCCTTTAGGAGGCCTTTATATTCCCTCTAATTGATTGTGCTGTCCCATTACTCCTGAAATTATCTCTTTACATGTTGTAACCTCTGAATAGGATGGAAGCTTTTTGAAAGTGGGGAATGTTTTTGATGTTGCTTTTATATTCCCAGTCTTTATCCCAGTGTCTAGAACACAGCAGGGTACTTAATAAATACTTGTTGGATTACATAATTATTGGACTCAACTCTAGGACTCCAGGACATCTTTAATAAGTACTAGTGATATATCTGACGTGGAGTATTAAAAGCCCCAAAGCACACTGCTTTGTGGAAATGGAAATTCACATAATACAGTCCAAGAAAATATTCTGCCTCAATTTTCCTTTTTAAGTCAGAGAATAAATAATTGCCCAGTTCAGAAGCCAGAGGTATTACAAAAGATGGAGCAGACCACCCCATTCCAAATGACTCAACTTTTTCCCAGGCATAAACACATGATCGTATTAACCAGACTACTACTATTCAGAAGCAATCAGACTACACGTGAATGCATTTCCTTTATTTTCCTGTATTAATAAATTATATCAAATCTTTTTTGTTTGTTTGTTTGATTTGGTTTGGTTTTTGTTTATCTTGGACAGGACAGAACACTGAATTTTGAGTCAGTGAGCCTAGGTTTACGCCCAGCTTCTGAAACTGGATGATCTTGGGCAAAATAGGTAACATGAAAGAGTTGGGCTAGATGCTTTCTAAGTTTTTTTTTTTTTTTCCCCAGCTGAAAATTCTATGATGCAAAGTTTACCAAAAAAGTCTTAAATTTTAGCCAGGTGTGGCTCAAGTCTAGATCAACTAACTCCTTCATCAAGTTTAACATTACACATTGTTAAGGTGTCTTCTTTATCTCAATAGGGTATGCTTTTCTAAATCTAATCTCTGGTAAGTTGGGCTTTCATGTGAGTTACTTACAGAAAGCATCACTGCATGAGGCTGAGACTAAAGAGTCAGCACTCCTCAATTGTACCAGGAGCAGGAACAAGAACACTTGTTAGAAATCCATGGACTTTCACACTCTGACAAATTCCGTGGAAAGCCATGGCTTCAAGGGAACCCAGAGTCCAGAGTCTGATGCACTGTGACTAGATAGAAATTGGAGGTTTCCACCTTTAAAAAATAAAAGCCTTTCATTTCTCCACAAAGTCAAGATAAGAACGAAGCTATTTCTTTTTCATGAACCCACATATATTATTTTTCTTTCTTTTTTTCTTTTCCTTTTTTTCTCTCTTTTTAATTCACTGGTAACACCAATGTTCCTGGTCCAGGCCTGTGAAAAAGATCAATAGTCCTTGAACAAAACTACAAAGCTTCCTCTGATGCTCTCTGCTGAGCTGGCTACCATCTTCTGTTCCTGATGAACCTGCTAGTTACCTTATTAGGTCCTCAGTTCATGCAGACAATTTTCACGCCAAAGAGAGAATTGTAGATGTGTTAACAGGACTTAACAGCACCTACAGATGCCACTTAAGAATAACAAATAAAAAGTGGCAAAGACACACAATTGGAAATTTCAAAAAGCAACTAAAGAAAAATGAGGAATAAAGTGATTCGGGAAATGTTAGAAAGTTTCTCAAGGCACCAAATAAACTGTAAGTTATAATGACCGTGCACAAGCAGTCCACAACCTAGGAAGTAGCTGTGTGCCATAAGATTGTTTGTAAATCAATTGTTTGGCATTCAGAATACATTTTCCCGTAATGGGAACAGTGCATTAAATGATGTTTACTTCCCAGGCCATCCATTAAGAGTCTCTTTAACTCATGTTATAGCTGAAATGGCACAAGTACCTTTGAGTTCTACCTTACTGTGAACTTAAATTGGGACTGAAAACCTGTACATTCCATCAGGGAACTGGATTAGGTTTCTGATGACTTGGATGAACCAGAAGGAATGATTGAGGACACAGATAGAAGGGAGGACAATGGGTCTAGGGGAGGTAGGTTCAGAAGTGGGGGTAGAATTAAGTTTAGGCAAGAACTCTGGTATCTAGGAAGGTCTGAAATGGCTAGTAAGTACATTAGAAGTGTAAAGTATCAGCAAGAGGAATGATTCTTAAGTCAGACACTGCCTAGATTATATTATAAGCTTTGGTTTTATTCATAGAGGGAGAGATGGCTGTCAGGATTACAAATTTATAAATGGAAAGCAACTTTGGTCCAACCCCTTCATTTCACAAATGAAGAAACTGAGACACAGGGAAGTTAAATGGCTTCACAAATGTCACACAGATACCAAGTATTAAAGGTGGAGTTTGAACCCAGGTCTTCTGATAATAGAAAGCATCCTTTCCACTCTGCTACAATGATTTGGAAGGCATTTCCATATCCCATCTACCACAGAGTATCTCCCTTATTTATTCTCTATGGTGTTCCTATGATATGCCAGTAAAGTTTAGAGTGCTGACATTCAATTTAGAGATACCTGTGTTCAAGTCCTGTAGCAAATGCTTAGATTTTGACTCTGGACAAATGAGCTTAATTTCTTTCATTCTTCAATGAAAAACTGAGAAGATAATACTTATATTATTGCATGTATCATACACAGTTACTGTCAGATTAAAATAAGATCATATATGTCAAGCACTTGTTAAGTTTTAAAGCATGACATATAAGTATTATTATAACATATACATATATTATATATAGTGTTGTTATTATTATTATTATTATTATTATTATTATTATTATTATTATTATCCCTAGTTTAATTATGAGAAAACTGAGGCTAAGAGTTATTTTGCCCTGGGTCACACAGCTGGTATCTGAGAGAAGATTTGATTCAGGGCTTTGTCAATGAGTTTGACATTCTATTTACTACATCACCTAGCTACTTGCAAAGGACATTAATATCAATAGGTGGAGGTAGAGGGTCTATTTTAGTTTTGAAGAAATATCATGAGCAAAGTCATAGAACCAAATGAGATTGGGAAAGAGCCAATAGTCCAGTTTGACTGGACTATTGACTGCATAAAAGTGGGTATTATGAGAATGGAAAGGTATATTGGGGCCAGATTGTAAAGAATTTTAAATACCAAGATGGGGAAGGTGCATTTTATTGTGCAAGTCAGCAGTTCTCAAAGTTGGAGTGCCTGAGGACCTTTCAGAGGATCCACAAATTCAAAAATTACTTCATAATATTGACAAAATATAATTTGACTTGTAATATGTAAAATGCTGACACCTTTCTCAATGTTCTTTTAATTTTAGAAAATGTAGTTATGTTTCATTAAATATATTATATATGTTGACATGTTACAGGTCTGTTATTATTTAAATTAACAAATGCATATTTTAATTATACATTTCATTTTCTAGTAGAGTAAATATTGATAGATAGTTAACTTTCATTAACAAAAGTTGTTTGGGATTCTTAACAATTTTAAGAGTCTAAAGGGATTTGGTACCAAAAAAAAAATGAGCGCTACTACTGTAGGCAACAGAAAACCACCGAAGGTTACTCCAGGGAAGAGGGATAGGTGGTTTCAGATGATAAATTTATCAGAGGTATGAAGACTGGATTTAAGAAGAGGAATGAAGTCAGGGAGACTGAAATAGTGGGGGAAATGTTAGTGTTGGCATTAAAAGAGATCAATGTTCAAGTCTGATCTCCAGCACTTGCTGGACAAATGATCATGGACAAATGATTTCATCTTTTTTTTACCCCATCTTTTTTTTTTCTTATCAGCAAAAAGTCACGATAATGTCTATAGCATCTATTTTATATGGTTTTATGATGCTAAAATGGAACAATGTATGCAAATGTTAACCAATATTTCAGATGAGAGGTGAGAAGAAAATCAGGGCCTATGCTAAAGCAATTTCAGTGGAAATCTAAAAGAAAGGGCAAATGCAAAAGATATTTTAGAGGGAGAATTGATACAACTTGGCAACTGATTTGATTTGTTGGCTAGGGGACAAAGAATGACCAGGAATGTTTTGGAGATTTCCTTTTAGGTAGACCAGAGGAAGGATATTGCCTCTAAGGGGCTATTAAAATGTGTACATTACCCAAAAATAGAAATTGGCTGTCAATAATAAACACCTTTCAGGGTCATATAACATTTACAAAAGTATTCTTAGGTATATCCTTTCACACAATTTTCACAAATATGTCTTTAGTCTGGATCAATATATTGGACAATCTTTTAAATCCTTTCTAACTCTGAAAATTAAAAAAAAAAATAGAGTAACACCTCAACATCCCTAACATTGGAATAGTATATTTTTATCTTGCACTATGAACACAGTGATGCATGTGAACATATTAACTATGGAAAATTTTTATTCATCTTGGGGCTAAGAGTTAAGTACAAAAAATAATGGGATTTTTGGTGTAGTGATTGCAGATCTTTCCTACAATACAACAAAACTTATGGAAACAGGTACATTGAGGTAGAAAAAGAAACATTAAGGTAGAAGGAAAAGAAATAAACAGACATTTATTAACCACCTCCAATGTGCCAAACAGAATGTTAAGTGCTTTACAAATGTTATCTCATTTATCTCACTGAGCCAGTCCAGTATGAAATTTAAAAAATAAAATAATAGATAAGAAAAAACATATATTTGAGTGAAAGCTCTATAGTAGAATCTACATTTTTTGAAGGCAGGGGCATTTTTTTTCATTTTGCTGTTGTTTCCCCAACACTTAATATACCACAGTGCTTTGTACATAGTAGATTATTAATAAAGGCTACTTGGATTAGACTGAATTAGAGGTTTTTTGTTGTTGTTGTTTGTTTGTTTGTTTTTTTCCCTGAACAATTAAATAAAGGCTGCTTTATTTATGGAGGTAACTTCAGTCTCCAGTTACTTTTTTTTTTTCTTAAAGGAATAGAATGCCCTAGAAAGTTGAAGATTTAAAATTTGGGCAATCTTAGTTTACATTAAAACAAAAGATAATATGGCAGCTAAGTGTAGTTGATAGTTGTTTTTTATTTGTTTTTTTTGTGTTTTTTTTTTCTAGCTGAGAATTACCTAAACCAATCCAACAACAGATTTTTAAAAAATCAAATGCCAGCATGTATGCTAGGGACAGGCATTGCAAAAATAAAATAGCCCCTGCCCTCGAGAAGCTTACATTTTTGGTAACGTAAATCAGTATAATTTAGGAAAGAAGCAAAAATTCTAAGCAGTAAACTAAATTTGATCAGAATTCTCTCTACATAGAACAGATATAGACAATTAAGTTGAAATAAAAAATGAGTTAAACCAGTTAATAATGTTACATAGCAAATAAAAGATGATTTAAACTGATCATTTGTCTTATCTTACCAGGCTTCAGGCCATCTCACCACTTAGTGATTGCATTTCCTCAGTGTTTTATTTTTACTCTTACCACTATCTACAGCTCTTTCCCAGAACAATCTTGGACTATTTTGCTGCATATAATTGTTGAATTTTTGCCTTATCTTGTTAGGACTCATGTCTCTGTGCCACTTCCTGTCCATCTCTCCATGATGCAGGTGACCCATAGAGGTGTTGTTTCTCTCTCCCCCACCAATTTTCAAGCACCCCTTTATATGTTATCTTCTCCCATAAGAATTAAAACTCCTTGAGGACAGGGGCTGTCTTGCTTGCCTGTACAAATAAGCACTATAAATGCTTAATAAAGTGTTGTCTCTCCCCTCCTCCCCCCCCCCCCCCGCTGTTTTTCCTTTCTGCATTGCAATGTCAAGAGTATTAGATTTGTAGTCAGGAGAGTTTTAAATAGTTTCTGACTCTGCTTCTTGCCACTTGTTCGAACTATGGGCCTCAGGCTTTTGTTTGTTTGTTTTTGTTTGTTTGTTTTTATCTCTAATGGAATACTCTTGTGCCACAAGAAATGACTAAAGGTAAATTTTAGAGCAACTTGGGAAGATTTATATGTACAATGCAGAATGAACTGAGCAGAACCAACCAGAAAAATTTTCATAATTACCAATCTATATAACATACATAAGAATTTATAACACATTAGAATTTCTAACACTTTGTATAACATTATATAACATATATGGGCCCCTAGATGGTGAAGTAGGTAGAATATTGGTTCTAGAGTCAGAAAAACCTGACTTCAAATCTAGCCTCAGATACTTACTAGCCATGTGACCCTGAGCAAGTCACTTAACCTTGTTTGCTTCAGTTTCCTCATCTATAAAATGAGCTGAAGCAAGAAATGGTAAACTATTCCAGTGTCTTTGCCAAGAAAATCCCAACTGGAATCACAAAGTCGGTCATGACTGAGCAGACTGTACAACAACAAATAAAACATACATAACAATCTATATGGCAATATATATGTAGCATACATAACATTTATGCAACATTATACAATATTGTAAAAACAGTTATGAAAGACTTAAAAACCCAAATCAATGTAATCACTGACCATGATTTCAGAGGACCATTGATGAAGAATGTTATCCATATCCTAACCAAGAGGTGATACTTAATATGTAGAATCAAATATATGTTTTTTGGACATAGCTAGTCTAAGAATTTGTTTTGTATGAATTTTGTTTTTCTTCTCTCTCTCTCTCTCTCTCTCTCTCTCTCTCTCTCTCTCTCTCTCTCTCTCTCTCTCTTCCAATGAGGGATTTAGAATAGGAGGGAGGGAAAATAAATGCTTACTAATTGGAAGAAAATTTTAAAATGGGAAAAATAAAAGGATGAGTTTCAACTGGAAATATCAAAAGTCCTTTCTAGCTCTAAATTACATTATTCTATTAGTTAATTAGAACTCTTGAAATTCCCAGTAACTAAAATCAAGAGGTAACACTTCAAAGAAATGAAACATGGCAAGATCACCTGAATTAAATAGACGCTTTTTTTCTTCACTTGTATGTTATTGTTTTGGTATATTTATAGGTATTTGGATCATACCTAAGCCTGTGAATTGGGAAACTCTTCAGAATTTATTCCCACCATCTCAAACTCTTTGCTTTTTCCTGTAACATATCACCACTTTAAGGTAAATATATTAACATGTAGTTTGATTCATTGTTAAACGCACATGGTGCCTGCTGATGATATTAAGGACATATGGATACACCAAACTCCTGAAAAAGAACAGAAAGATTTACCACATTATTCACAATGTCACCCAGAAGCAGAGACTGTCATTCTTAATTCTCTCATTTCAAGAATGGGATCAGGGTTACCATAAAGATGTTCCACCTTGACAGCTGGGAGGAAGTTAAGGGCATCTATCACCCTCAGTGTAATTAGAATTTTATGAATCCATCTTACCTGACAGTGCAGATTTAAGTGCTCTGGATTTGAGATTATGATGTTAACTTTAATGTAAATTCATAGGATATCAGGAGAGAGTTACAATGATCAACTTTAAGGGAGAGATCAATCAAAAACTTGAGCAGATGACTGAAAATGTCAAAAAATGTCAATCCTCCAAAAAACATCACAGACCAAATCCACAGTTTTTGGAGGACAGAATTTCATTAAATTGGCATTTATTTTTAATTTATTTTGAGGTTGCATATGCATCATATGGAAGAAACATTATATATGTGTATGTGTAGTTTCTTAATAGTACTCCTTAGGTCAGAGCTTGTCTTCATAGATTTCTCCATTCTATCTTCCCATACAATGATGCAATTTCTTTATCTTGTGATAGAGTAGATGGAACTAGGTAGGCATGGATTGATTGCTGGAGTTGGCCGGAGTAGAATGTCAGAATCTTACTTACCATTTTCTTTTTTGTGTTCTCTCTTCATCATCCCCAAAAATGGTATTTTATTTTCTTCCTGGAGACCTCTAAGATTGAGATTTTACACCTTATCTCAGGAACCAGACTCACTCTGATGGTGAAAAAAAATCTTGGGCTGGGAGGAGGCCTCCCCCCCCCCCCCCCCCCCCCCCGGCCTCACAGCAGGGGGCCCCACAGGCTGGTCTGGCCGGTCTTTCTCTTTCACTTTTCTTCTCTCAGGCTGGCATGCTGCTGGGTGGAAAGCTCTGTGCCTGGGGCTGACGGGTATGAAAAAGCAAAATCTCCAAATGGAATTATGAGTAGTGTCCTTATGAGATTGATTCATTCAGATATTTCAGAAAGCCCACCTACAAAGAGAAACACACCAGCTCCTGTGATTCAAATTTGATCCATATAGGCTATTTCTTGTACAAACTACTAAACGTTATCAGCTGCTCTTCAAATGGCTACTCAAAGGAAGCACTTGGTAAAAGACTTCAATCCTCAAATTACCTGTTACATCTATAAAGGGTGTCTCATCAAGCCAACTACAGTGACAGAGTGTCTCCACACCTTTTGTAAAACTTGCGTAGTCCAACACAAGTGTGGCAATCAGGTCCATGAGACAACTCCATTAGAAATGTTATGACTGGACAATATGTTAGAGAAAATTATGTTTAGCTGGTTCCTATCCTACGAGAACAGCAACTTAAGCGTGAGACAGAATTCTGGAAGAAAAACAAGCCTCAAGAAAATGGACAAGACTAAACTTCAAAAGCTGACAAACCCAAAGTAGAAGAAGGTGATGAAAATCAAGATGATAAGGACTTTCATAGAAGTGAACCACAAACTGCCACCTGTCTCAACTGCTTACATAATAATGGGCAATCAGGGTCCAATGTGGTGATGGGTGACTGTGGGAACTATTAAAAAAATTCTAAGTTTAAAGCTAAAGCTTCCAAATTCTTATGAGCTGGCTATACTAAGCAATAGTGAAATTATGGGGAAGGACCACATTATGGAATTCATCTATATGACAAGATGGCAACTAAGAGGTGAAAATTTTTGGAGTCTGAACTGCTCAGCTTCACAACTCTGCTCACAGGATGACCCTTTTTTTTTTTTATCAGTTTTACCCCATGGCATTGCAGTATCAACCCAGAATTTATTTTGGTTAAACGAAAGGGCATAAATCCCCCCAAGAGGAATCCTGCACTATTTGTTTACCCATCTACAGATTGCATAATGAATGGATGTGTTAGACTAGGGGACACAACTAGAATTTCCACATGCAAATATGAACATTGTCTTTCTTTAAATTGTCAACTGCATCTTTGTTGTTTCTGTTGAGAACAAACCAAGTGCCATTCTGCTACTGAAATCTCTGCATAAAATACCAGTGATGTCCAACCATTGCATTGCAAGTCATAGCTGAAACCAGTCCAGTGTATCACCAAGATTCAACCTACTGACTATTTTGTTCACCTGTTCCAAGACTGTGCTGATACCAATGGTGATTATACTAGTAAATGGCAGTGCTCAGTCTTTGAGGTGTTGTAGTTTTCACCTATTTCCTATATTATTGATTGCTGTTTAAAATGATAATATTGTATGAGAACTTAATGATTATATCTTGGAATTATTTTGTATAGAAAATATACTTAGAAAAGTGGGTACCATGCCACTGCACTGTTCTTGTTAAAAATTACCATGTGTACAAGTAGAGTTTCCTCATGTACAAGGGTCCTATTTTTCAGTGAATATTAATTATTCTTCAGATAAGATTAAAATACAGCATGATTATAGTAATTTTTAGTTGTCTAAATAGAAATGTACCAGTAGCTCTGGATAGTATTTTTTG
Organism: Phascolarctos cinereus; assembly: GCF_003287225.1. NCBI lineage: Eukaryota > Metazoa > Chordata > Mammalia > Diprotodontia > Phascolarctidae > Phascolarctos > Phascolarctos cinereus. The sequence continues at coordinate 71,704,733 of NW_027555847.1, read as the reverse complement.
GTTTCCTGGGTGCAATTTTATATAATACATAAAAACTGAAATGAGATTCATAAATATTCAGGACATTGGCAGCTGATCATATTTACAAAGTGAGTGTGTAATTAAAGTTATTATTCCCTCCATAATGCCTTATGGACAAGCAGGAGCTCTGATGTGAAGCTACATTGTATTTCCCATTTTATATATGTCTCCCTTTATTCAAGTTAAATTATATTTTGAAAAAGTTGGCCTTGCAAAGAGTTATGATGACTTTAACATTAAATGTTAGAATTTGTAGTCATCAAAAAAAACCTTATTTATGTCCTGCTGAAATCACTTTATTTTAATTAAAATCCATTTCCTCTAGATGTAGGATTCAGCCAAAATGGCCCCAAACCCCTAAAAAAGACCTATTATGTTCTACCTCACTCTGCAACCTAAAGCCTTCTTTCCTTGTTAAATATTTGCCCATCCTTTAAAGCCTGACTTGAACACCACTTAATCCATGGAACTTTGCCTGATTCTAACTTTAAATAGATGCTTTTCATTGTTAAACTTCATATACTTGATTTGTACCTCTTTAATGCATTTATACATTAGACTGGATTCTACCTCTCTATCTATCTATCCGTCTCTCTTTCTATGTCATCCCATCTCTGGCACTTACTAGTTCTGAGACAATCACTGAACCTCACCTTCCTCACCTATAAAATGGTGTGATCAATGCTAGTAGTACCAGTAAAGGTAACATGTCATAGTACAGAGGTTTGAGTCAGGAAAGACCTGAGTTCCTACATCAGACACATTAACTGTGGGAACCTGGACAAGTTATTTAATCTCTGTTTATCTCAATTTCTCCATCTGTGAAAAAAGGGTAACAGTACCTATCAGAACTGTTGTGATAATCAATTAAGATAATATATGTAAAGTTTTTCAGAAAACTAATATGCATTAGTATCATGTTTTAATTAATAATAATAGCAGTTATCATCATCACCACCATCATCATCATCATCATCATCATCATCATCATCCTCATCATCATTATCCCCTACTTTCCAGCCTTGCTCTGAGGATCAACTGAGTTAATTATGTGAAAAATACTGTAATTCATTATTATCAGCTTTGGATCAAATTAACTAAGTTATGTCAAGTTCTTTACAAACTATACAACTTGGAAATACTCTTTCTCTTTTTTTAATTGGACAGGATGAGTGTTTTATCTAAATTTTGAATCTCACCTCAGTGCCTAACCTACTGCTCTGCAAATAACAGTTGTGGAAAAGATATGTTTGTTGGATTGAATTGTCTTATTGACCCTCTTCTCCCATCTTCATTTCTAATCCATTTGCTATTATCACCAGTCTTCCCACCTCTCCCTCAGATTTGATAAAGTGCACACCTGAATACCTTTTCTTGATTAGTACTATTCTACTGATTCCTTCCCTACTGCTTTCAAAAATGCCTGAATCCCCCATACTAAAGTCAAAACAACAACAATAACACCTTTGCTGGACCCTTGAAAGTATTCAAGTCCAATACTCTTATTCAACAGAAGATGAAACTGAGGCCCAGAAAGGTTAAATGTCTTGCCCTGATTCATGCATGTATTAAGTGTCAAAGGAAAGGTTTGAATTCAGGTATTCTTAACTCCTGGTCCAAAGCTCTATTCACCACTATATTCAGAATTGTTTCATTCTGTCCAGTTGAATCCCCAGAAAATATAAATGCTTGTTATTTTTTCATAGCTATTCATAAAATAAGGTCTTGGCATTTCCCTCATAAAAAGAATTCATGTGAATAAATATTCTTATCAACTAATCCCTTCTGCCTTCTCTTGACTGAAAGAAAAGACCTGTTAAATTTGACTATCTGAAATAAAAAGTAAACTGAGGACAAAGTTAACAAATCATCTATGATTTAATTTACAAAGCTAGCATTTGCATATTAAACCAGTTCATATATGACTCCTCAGAGATCAGAAACAAGGAGTGATTTACAGAGATGGGTTTTATAACAACAAAATAGAGTAATTGGAAAAATTACAGAAATTACTTTTAGACAAAGCAGGTTACCTGAGTAGTTAGCTTCTCCCAGCGTTTCTTAATCCTATGCCAGATGTCCTTTCATCCAAGTAGTACCTTTTGTAACCAGAAAGTGTACTGGAGAAGAGGAACTTGTGATCAGTGGTTAGTAGGCACCTCCCATCTTCCTTAGAATAGTCCATTTCTCAACTTAGACTCTAGCTCAAGGCAAAAAAAAAAAAAGTGTGTGTGTGTGTGGGGGGGAGTCCTTAACAACCTCTGGCTAACCTTTTTCCAGCTGTAAGAAAAGGGAACAGCCTCTAGTCAACCCATCTTTCTGCTGGAAAGGGAAATTTAGCCTTTTGAAAAACTCTATATTCTTATGATTATTTTACTGTTCTAAGTTATCTGCTACTAAATTATAATCTTGTCAATCTATCTATTCACTAAATCTCTAGGTAACCTAAACTTAAGTTAGTTTGGCTTAGTTTAGGGACAACTGTTCCTGGAGAAGGGAGCCTAATCCTATAATAAAACTAAAAATAAATCAAAGTGATAAAAATAGCTGATTTCTTTTTAACACTCTTCAGCTTTCTTTCATGAAAACCCAGCACATGAAGGGGAAGGTGATTGGGATGGGCAGGAGGCTCACAAGGCCTGGGTTCTAATTCTGATCACATCATTTACTAGGTATGGGATCATGGTTGAAGCTTCAGTTTCCTCCTCTATAAAATGGAGGTGATAATAGCTACCTGTCTCCCTCAGAGATTTTCTTGAGGGTCAAATGAGATAATAGATATGCTAGCACCATATAAATTTTATCCAAGAATGGAAGGTTTTACCATTAACCTCTTCAAGGGAATGTCTGTTTCATTTTTAAAAAAAATAATCTGTCTCTGAAGCTTTTTTAAAATGCAAAGATCCATATGGATGACATCAATTTGAGGGATGGATCAATGCAGAGTATAGCAGAATTTTCATCAGCAAAAAAATGAAGTTTCATTTAGGTGATTTTAACCTTGCAAAGTTTACAAAGAAGTGAACCGAAACTCTGTTGTAAATATGATGCCTTTCCCCTACATATTTGAAATAAAAATTTTAAATTAAACTTTACTTCTAATTCACATTTTGGAAAACACTTTTAAATGGTGGTTCTGCTCCAATTAACTAACTGGATTCCATTAGTAAATATATAGGTGCAGGAAAATAAGCAAGCACTCAAGAACAATGGACTTAATCATTACATGTTTTTCTTCCCAAGCAACAGCTTTGATGAATATTTGAAAGGGCTTTTAGTACAACGGAAGCGTTCCTATAAAGTCTGTAAGAAGCAAGGAGACTGCCAGAAGGAAACCCTGCATGGCAACAAATGCCTTCATGTAAATACCCATCACCTTGCTCCCACTCTCTGCCTCCTGAAGAATTAAAGTGCACAGATTGATTTAGAGGGTATTGGGACAACATCCCATGTCTCAAATTATATTCTGTCAATACATAAAATTATACACTTCTTTTGGCTGATGGTGGATTGAAAACCCCTGCCAAATATAGTTTTAATCATCTATGTTGTATTTCCCCTCTTAGAGGCATACATCCCTATGGGAGAGTAAACTAATTAGGATGTCAGTCACAATTTAGGGAGAATTAGTTTAATTGATTGCTTTTATCTTTATCCACTGCTCAACTTAAAGGCTAAGGAAATAGGAGATTTGAAGGAGTGGACCAAAGGAGAAAAGAGGTGACATCGATTCAAAAAAGCATGGCCAATGCAGGTGGGGCTGAAGTGAATATTATATCATTAGTAGTCAAAGGGCATAAGGTACCTAAGGGGGAAGACCAGCCATTGCCTACTTGTTGTCCACTCTGGTTTCCAACTAGAAGATTGGAATAGGACACAGAAAAAGACATGAGGTATCAAGGCCCAGGTTAATATACTATGTGATTCCTCTACCCTAATAAAATCCTACATATTTTTCATCATCCAAAACACACTTACAACAGGGCAGTATCCTCAGCATAATTTCAGCATCCCTTCTCCTGTCCTTCTTATCTCCCATTTACTTTTTCCAGTGGTTTAGAAAGAATGCATGGCAGGTGGTTGACTGAGAAACATTGTCTATGTAACCATTAGTTGCTTTTACATATGAACTCAACAAGGTGTATGCTCCCTCCACTGACATTGAGAAAACACACACACACACACACACACACACTCACTCACTCATTCACCTTTTTAAACTGAGCATTTCTTGTGAGTGTTCCCATATATACTCCATTAAAGATTTATCCTGAATATAAGAGCACTTCTAATGTACTTTTTTCTATCTTAATGATACTAGTGTAGTATTCAGGCTATTTCTAATTCTCATTCTGCTACCAGCTAACTCCAAATGCTCTCCTATTTATACCTATCTCCATTGGTTTCTTTCACTCTACTTTTTACTAAAAACATAACACATCTGCTGGTCATGTCTTGTCACAACCTGCTTGTACAACCTGTTTAAGGTCTGAATTCTCCAAAGAGCAAGGTGATGAAATAGAGCTGGCCTCACAGTTAGGAGGACTAGGTGACCTGGATTAGCTCTGTCTCTGACATATACTGGCTGTGGGCATTAGATTGTAAACTCCTTGAGGACAGGGAATGTCTTTTTATACATCTGTCTGTCTGTCTCTCTTTCTCTTTCTCCAGGTGGTTAATAAATATTTACTGTTTGATTGATTTGGGACATGTCACTTAAGCTAGATATCTGGGAGCTCCTTCCTGATCCTGTTAGTGTTTAAGGAAAGTACCCAGAAAATTCTGATCATTTCTCACCTGGCTGCTTTCCTGGACTCCATTATCTCAGAAACTCACTGTTTTTCAAGATAAAACCAACTCTGAAACTCAGATCATTTCCTATTCTGGCTGCAGAACTTCATCATGCCCCCATACCAGGTTAACACCCCCACCTTACCCCCACGCTATTTTCTGCCTTTTTTAAGAGATGTGTTTTCTTCCCCATTACATCGTGAGCCCCCTTACAGCAGTAACTGTCTTATTCTTTCTTTTTATCTCCAGTGATTTGCATAGCGCCTAATACGTAACACGTGCTTAACAAATGTTTATTGATTTTGAATCTGACCCTCAGGTCTCAGTGTTCCCAAACATCTCTGTAAGACTAGAAGCCGTATAGAAGTTGCCAATCTACATCAATAAAAAAGATTGCCTACCAGGAACTCCCTACTCCAAAGAAATGTCTTTAAAAAAATTCAAAATATGCATGATTTGCCTTTATATTACTTCCCCAGAACAATGATATTAAAAATAGGAGCTTCTGACAGAGTGAGCAGGTTGAGATAACTATCCAATTTTTTTCTGTGAAACTCAGTTTATATTTTCTATGCAATTCAGTTTCCAGTCTAGATTGTGGGAGGATAGTTATACCATATGTCAATAGACGGAAGTCTGGAGGATGTTGCTATTCTGTGTCAGGAGGGAAATAAGCTGAGTTTTAGATGTGTTAATTTTGAGATAATTATGGAGCATGTGATTAAAGACAATCTCATGCTGTCCTCCCCTCGACCCCTCCTCTGTGTCTTTTCTTTAGGCTGTCCTTCCTGAAGTGGGTTACCTTGAGCTGAGTACAATACTGTAGATTTTTTCTGACCAAGACAAATGAGAGCAGAATGACCACCTCACTAGCTTACCACACTTACCTTTCACAACACAGTCTAAAATAACATTGCCTTCTGGAGTTGCCAATTATACTGTTGGGTTCAGGTAGATGTGGATTCAGATTCCTCTTCTAAAATGTTCAAGCTTCATGACATTGGCTAAGACGTTTAGTCTTTCTAAGACTGAGTTTTCCAAACTGTAAAATCAAAATACTGATACCCATATCTCCTGCTTCATAAGGTTGTTAAGAAGGTTAAATGATATAAAGCGATATTTAAACCTTATACAAACACCACTTTTTATCATGAAAATCAATAATCAAGCAAGTATAAATCCTATTCTTATACTAAGGTGGCCACTGTCCTGAGTACTGATCTTATGAATGCCAAAGTGAGACAGTATTTGCTCTCAAGGAGTTTTACATTTTCTGGATGAACATCCTATTAGATGTCAATGCTTAGCCAATCACTGAACATAATAATCTTTATAGTCACTTGTTTCGGATGGAGCAATAAAGGATTTTAACATCAACATGACAGTCAGATGTATTTTGTTCTTTTGACTCTAAAACTTGTTCAATGATTCTAAGAATTATGATTTGATCTGTGTGGGCAATCTCCTCACTGATAAAGACTACTACTGCTTTACTAAGCCATCTTCATGATTTTCTGCATCACCCCCACCAAAAAAAAAAAAGTATCACCTAGTAACGAACCCTCTGGAGACAAGTTGATCCAGACTTACCTATGTTACTTCTGTGATGACAGACATACAGTCTATCATTGGACTAAAATATAGTTAGTTTGATCCTGACTTCCTTCTATTGGCATATGGTATCACTATCCTCCCACAATCTGGACTGGAAACAGCATCATCTTTGACTCTTCCTTCCCTTTCATTGACCCAAATCCAAACAACTGTTAAGGTTTATTGATTTTAGCTCCAAAATACCTCTTGGATCTGTATTTTTTTCCTCCCCATTCTCATAGATACCACCCTTATTCCTCCTTCCCTGAACTGTAGCAACATTTTTCTAACTAATCTTGCACATCCAGCCCCTTCTCTTTCTAATCGGTCTTCACACAGCTATTGAGATATTCCTCCTAATGCATAGGTCTCTTAAGGGCTCCCTCTTCTCTTTAAGAGTTGGGCAGGTGGCTCAGTGGATAAAGTGCTGAGCCGAGTAGTCAGGAAGACTCAACTTCTTGAGTTCAACTCTAGCCTCAGACACTTACTAGCCATGTGACTTTGGGCAAGTCATTAAACCCTGATTCCCTCAGTATCTTCATCTTTAAAATGAGTTGGAGAACAAAATGGCAAATTATTGCAGTATCTTTGCCGTGAAAACCCCAAATGGGGCCACAAAGAGTTAGACATGACTAAAATGACTGAACAACAACAAAAAAAATGGTTTGGAAGATGAAATTAAAATAAAACAAAAGCATTTTTCCTGACATTTAAGAATTTCAACAATCAGCTTCAAATTTACATTTTAGGCTCCACCACACAAATTCTTGTCATTGACATTAGATTTCAGCCAAACTAAATATTATTTAGTTGCTGTTCCATTTAGTGTAACATTAAGAATGCTTTTATTTAGCGCCATTTTTTAAAACAACTTGCCAAGTTCCAGGCATTGTATTAGGGTGTGTGTGTGTGTGTGTGTGTGTGTGTGTGTGTGTGTGTGCGCGCATGCACGTGTGTGTATTTGGGATTAGTTTGGAGTGGGAAGTTAGAGAAGAATGAATTAATTAAAAAGAATTCCTCTCCAGAATTGAGTTGACAATGGATTATCACTATTCAAAATTTCTCCTTGAACCAGTGCATGTTCATGTAAGCTGATGTCAGATAGAACCACAGATGAAGATGTTTATCAGAATTGTAGAAATTACTGTTCAAGTGGTCAATGAAAATGCCTTCTCATTCACTTTAAATAAGCACAACTGAAAGAAAAGATTTACAAATAAAAACCATAAAAATTCATAATAACAAGAGCATCATACCTATCTCAGTACCTAATTAAAGTGTCAATGTTGATATAAATATACTTTATTCTACAATGAGATAGAAAGAAACAAATTATATTGCCTCTCAGATATTCTCAGACATAGATAAAAAAAGATTCCTAATTGATTCTTCTTATGATTTAGAGAGTATAGCCATTTGTCTACTATGGTCCATCTTGTGAGGAAAATGTTGATTTGTTTAAAATAGAATGAGTGATATCTTGTTTGCACAGCACACTCCTACTTTATTGGAACACCCATTTAATAAAAATGCCAGTTTTCTGAAATGAAAGTGACTGGAAAAGATTTGAATCTCCCCTACTATCAGTCATACTGTTTACATTCATCTGCCATTCATGGCTAATGATGGTAGGAACTGTCAGTCCAATTCTTCTCAACTCCTCTCCCACGTTCCATCTGCTCTGCTTTTATCCTCCCACTGTCATCTCTCTCCTTCTTTCCTGTCTCCTGTTGTCAACCCTTTTGCCTAAAAAAATCCCAGCTATCTCTCTGTCAGCCAATGTTTCTTTCCAAAAACTTATTTTTTCCTAGAATGACCTTGCGCATAACCCATTCCAGCAAAGTAAAATTGACTGCATACAGGTCGGAGAAGGAATTATGTTTTTACATCAGTATTATTACACTGTGAGTTCACAACAACAAAAGATTTAGCCATTTTAACATTTTTCATTTACTCGTTCTTTATTATTTAAAAAATGTAGTCCAGTTCAGTTAGAATTTGTTATGGATCTTTCCTGAAATAAACAAACTTTCAGTGTAAAAGATGGGGTACTCAAAGGAACTGAAATGACCTCTAAGCTCTTTCATCCAACACCATGGGATGCTCAGGGAAATCTAAACCTTCTTATGGAATCCAAATACTGCTCAATGATATGAATCTTCCTTCAGGAATTGATACAGAAGATGCAGAGAATGAGGCAGTCATCTATGAATTGAAGGTATGGAGTGTACTTAACTGAAGTAAACTTCCAGAAGACACTACCTATCCTTTCCTATCCTGTCCTATCTCATCTCATCCTATCCTATCCTCCCAACACTTAATGAATGTTAAGCACTTTGTTAGGTGCTAAAAGAAATATTGAAATCTACTCTATAGATGTCGCACAGATACCTCAGACTCACCATGTCTAAAACAAAACTATTCTCATACCCCCTAAACTCATCCCAGCTCCTGAATTCCCTATTTCGGTTGAGGTTCCTCACTATCCTTTTAGTCATCCAGGTTTGCAAACTGAGGCATCTCTGATCTTTACTCTCACTCACTCTCCCTTGTCCACTAATTGTATAAGCCTTTTTTGATTCTATCTCTTCAATACTGTCACATCTTTTTTTCCCTACTCACACTACTCACTACTCACACATTCTACTCACCCTAATCCAGATCCTCATCACCTCTTGCTTGAACTAGGTACTGCGCATAAAAAGACAGGCACAATTAAAACAAAAAGCAGGGGAAAATGTTCTCTTTGGGTACATGTCACATTTGCTAGTTATATCAGTATTCTCCTTGCAAAAGAGACAGGGGCAGCTAGGGGGTGTAGTGGATACAGCACCAGCCCTGGATTCAGGAGGACTGAGTTCAAATCTGACCGCAGACACGTAACACTTACTAGCTGTGTGACCCTGGGCAAGTCACTTAACCCCATTGCCCAGCCAAAAAAAGAGAGAGAGACAGAAAATCTTAATCTTCCTATGTTACTATCAATGTAAAATATTACAACCCAGACTATATCACTATCAATGTAACTTTAACCACTTAAAACACTTTTTTCCCAGAACCCCCACCTATTAAAACTTTTGGATAACACCACCTGCCTGGCACATTAGATTATGAGACACTATGTAAAAGAAAACAATTAGATTTGTAAATATGATCAGAGAAGAGAATACACACACACACACACACACACACACTGACCTTCAGGTCCCTCTCTCTATTCCTTTATAGTTCCTCACCATTGTATATAGCAATATAAAATTTGCAAGGCCTTCTCTAAGGAATACTCTGCTTTTGACTGCAATAGGTTATAATCTAGTTCTCCTGAATCCCAGTTTATTGCTAAATTAATTAGGTTGTATTTTTTCTCTTTCTACTTTTTCACAGAATATTACTGGGGAAAAAAAGTTATATAGACATTATTTATGCAATTGCGGGGGAACTGCAAGAGATATCATACAATTTGGGTGTGTTTAAATTAAATTGAGTCAAGCAACTGGTAATTTTAGATAAAAAAACTTTATAATGTATTTATTTTTCTCAGTATCATAGAACTTTAGACCTTAGCAGACATCTATTCCAATCTACACATGCAAAATAAGTCCATTCTATCATGTCCTAAATAATTATCTGGCTTTGGTTCTATCATAGAAGGTGGAACCTATAACCTCCTGAAGCACCTATTCTACATTTTTCCCCTTAAGTTAAACTGACATCTTCCTTGAAACTTTTACCTCTCATTCGTAGCTCTTCTCATGGTGTCCTAACAGAGAATGTCTAATTTTGCTTCTAGGTTTGACAACCTTTCAAATATTCATTGTCAGCTACTTTTTGTCCCCCTTGAGTCTTTTTTTTAGGACCAAACATCTTCAGGTTATTTTTTTTTCTTACTGATCCTCATGGGGCATGAACTTGGGGGTCTGTTGTCATCTTGGTATCATCCTTAATACACTGTCCAACTTATCTATGTCTTTTCTAAAATGTGCTAATCAAAATTGACTATAGCACTACAGATGTCATCAAACTAGGGCAGAATAGAAGAAACTTTCATCATGACAATAACATGTATATAGCACTGTAGATTTAGAAAACACTGTACATGTTATTTCATTTGACCCTCATAACAACCCTGTAAGTTTGTGCTATATACAGAGAGGCTAAGAGAGATTAAGTGACTTGCCTAGTATCACAATCTGGATTATGAGGCAATCTGTCTCCAAGTCCAACACTGTATCCATTATGCCACCCAGCTGGCCATGTAGGATACTTGATCTCATTCTTCAGTCAATCACTTGTTAAACCTCAATTATAACTCTTTCCTGCTTAACAGCATATTAGAAATGCCCTTACAAATGTCTCTTTTTATAGTCTTCAGGTTCTGTAGAGCTCACGAGTATTCTGCATTTTGTAGTAAGGATTGATTTCAAATATGTTTTATACTTTGAATTTGGGTCTTGATTAAAATTAATAAGGGTTTCATGCAAACACAGAGGCCTGATTCATAATTTCCTTTCTTTATTGATTATACTTTAAAATAAAAATGACTCTTTCAATAGCAGTATCTTAGATAACTTCATCTGCTTTTGAACACCATTTTCCACCTCTATAAAGGTCAACCTCTTAACATTTTGGAGATAATTATTATTTACTGGGAAGATTGGAGACTGATGACATCACCTTTTATCATTTATTTCTAGATCTAATATCAGGAATGCTCTCTGACTGCTGTGAAAACTGATGTATCAGTGTTCTAGCTGAATCATGTGAAAAAGCAAATTTATTCCTTCAATAAAGTTATTTTTAATAAATCCAACGATGTTACCTGGACATTTTACAAAAAGGAAAACACCAAAAAGAACAAAACCAGTATCTTCTAAATACAATGTGGCTGGTCACCCTGATAGATTCACAAAATGTCAAGAATTTCATGTCATTGTCAGAAGATGTCTTTATTTTAATAAGTGCTCCTATGGCTTCTCTGTTGAAAATTCTGGCATCAGAATTTCATTAGATCTTGAATTTGTGCCCAGAGGCTGAAGGGCAATGGGTTTCATTTAAAATAAATTAGATAACTAAGAACCTGAATATAGAATTGCTTTAAAAAAAAAGACAGTATCTATTTTGTAGGGCTCTTGTAGGTAAATGGATCATCTAAATTTATATGTAAATACCTAGTAGGTATAATAGGATATCATAACCTAATTGTAGAAGAGACGTTAAGAGAGGATTACATAGCTTCCAAGAATACCAAACTAAAATCATTACAGCCAGGCAAAGAGCTATTTCATTCTAAGAGTACATCAGAAAGGATGGTAGAATGACCCCATTTGTAATCTGTCACTTTGGTACCCAATGTACTACATGAGTTATTGACAGTGACAATTACATTCACTTGGGAAGAGCCTAGCAGCACTTGGCCAAATAGGATACAAGGTGTAGTGGAAACAGAGCTGAATTTGACATCAGTTGAGTTATATTTGGGCCAAACTTTGACCCTTACTGGTTGTATGAATTTGGGTATCACTTCACTTTGAGTCTCAGTTTCCTAATTTGTGAAGTGAGGAGATTGAACCAGATGATCTTCAATGTCCCATAAAGCTCTAAATTTGTGATCAGATAATCCTAAATGCATACAGAAGAAACCTGGCCCAGAAGATAGACAGTTTAAAAATATTTCAAAGAGTAAAAGATTCCCAAAGACCAGAGAAAATCAGAATGATATAGATAGATAGATAGATAGATAGATAGAGTAGAAAGATAGATAGATAGTGTATGCATATATGTGTACATGTATGTATGTATTATACATATTCATATACATACATATACATATAAGACAATGTTTGAGAAACCGTCAATTATTAATCCTTCTTCTTGTTCTCATATGCAATAAAAATATACTTGATGAAAAGCTGGGAACAGCTATTCATACATATGGATATTATAATTTCAGTTGTATATGCATACATATATGTATATGTATGTTTACTCACACCCATATACATATCTATATATGGCACAGTAGAAAAAAATCAAACTTAAAGTCCTCTTAAAATGTTTCACATATATTAAATTATGAAATACTGTATTATAGATACAAGGCGATTAAACAAATCACCAAGTACTAACATAAAGGAAAGCGCAAAACAGGGTATTTGAGGGCAGCTAAGTGGCACAGTAGATAGAGCACCTGCCCTGACGTCAGGAGGTCCTGAGTTCAAATCCTGCCTCAGACCAAATACTTGACACATACTAGCTGTGTGACCCTGGGCAAGTCACTTAACCCCAATTGCCTTAAACATACACACACACACACACACACATACACAGGGTCTCTGAGGAAGTATCCAGAATCTCAAAGGATATCCTCTATAGAAATTGAAGGAGTTTCTCTAGGTGGCGAAATATTTCACAAGTTCCTATTAACAATAGTTGCATAAATGATGGAATATTAACAAGGGAATAGGGGATAGCACAAGAATATTGAAAATGGACCCATGACTGCATCAATGTAGGTAACTCCAAAGTGAGAAAAACTATGTCCACCAATGCAGTTTTACAACTTCTATGTAACTTAATCTCAAAGAGATACATTATAGCACTGAAAGGTTATGTGAGTTCCCCAGGATATGGCCAGAATAAGTCAGAAACTAAACTTGAATCCAGACCCCACTGGATTTGAGACTGACTTAATCACTTTTCTATGCTGCTTCTCTTTAAATTCCACAGTTTTATCTGACCTTTCATATTGAAAAACCAATTGGATAAAAATTCATAAATGCCCAAAAAGCTGTGTACATACAGTTGGTAAACCTATCAATCTATCAGACTGCTGTCACTGTCTCTTTCTATTTCTTTGTCTCTTTTTCTGTGTCTCTCTGTCTCTATTTCTCTCTGGCTGGCTCTATTTCTCTGTCTCCCTTCCTACCTCCACACCTCTCTGTTTCTCTCTTTGTCTCTGTCTCTTTCCCTGTCCTTCTCTTTCTTCCTGTCTGTCTATATGTATCACTGTCTTTCTCTTTCTCATCTCTCTCTCTCTCTGTCTCTTTCTCTCTCTCACTAAGGCTGAATTTAATTTGCAAAAAAAAAAATAATCACAATTATCCCATATTTTTTGTACTGCATAAACCCATCCAAATAATATGAATACTTTTCTGGTGATACTCCATGGCTGAGAATTATCAAGCATCATGATCTGGAAGAATCGAAATTACAAGTAACCCAAAGGGAAATGGAAAGACGCATATTACCTTGTAATTACTTGAGCAAGAAAAGTGACATAAAGATTATCAAGGGCATATGTATCTAGAAACAATAGGGAGACAACCTGAAGCAACAAGCAGCCAGACAAGGGGCTGTGTTAATATCTCTACGACATTAAAAATAACCCGAAGGTCTCTAGTATATGATGTGAATCCTCACAGGATTAATAGGAAGATAAGCATGAGCAAGAATTGCACAGGAAAAGATGTGAAGGGGTTGAGGTACACATCAGAGGAAGAAGTCCCTACAGTGATGAAATCATCTTTCAATGTACTGAAGGAAGGTAAAGGAAAAAGATTCTATAGCCTCCTACTATTGTCAATGTTTTACAATCCTTCTGTGTTTCTCTAATTCTCTACTGATCTGACATTTGTATTAAATAAAAAATACATATTCATATCTGTTTTATTATCATCTCCATTTCTAAGTACATCTTTGTCTCCCCATCCCCAGAGAATCATCCCTTACAACAAAGAAAACAGAACAAGAGAGACAGAGAGACAGAGACAGAAGGAAATAATTGTTCAGCAAAATCAAGCAACTCATGAAAACAAGTCTGAGAGTACATGCAAGGTTCCACATCTCTAGCTAGTCCTCTGCTTCTGCAAAGTAGAGAATATGAAGTGCATTTTCTCTTCTCCAGGGCCAAGCTTGATCATTATAATTACCCAGTCCTCAATTTTACTTTTATTCTTTTCTTTTACATTCTTGAGGTCATCGGGTAGAGTGTTTCTTTGGTGTTGCTTACTTCACTTTACATTAGTTCAAATAGCTTTTCTCATGATTTTCTTATTTATCATATTCATTATTTCTTACAGCATAGCAATATACAATTAGATTTATGTACCACAATTTGTTTAACCCTTCTTTGATCATACCCTTCTACCCAGTCAAAATATTGACCTCATCAAATTTAATTTTTTTTTTGTTTGTCCTTAATGGCTCTCTTTCTTCATGCTCTTAATAGTAAATGGTTCATTAATAACAAATAGATAAAGATGGCTTTATGTATTTACCTCTTTTGCTACATGTATTCTCTCAGGAAATATTCAACTCACCTGACTTTACAATCACATTTCACAATGACTTTCCAATCTATATGCACACTCATCTTTGGTTTCTCATTCTCTGGGTGAACTAATCCAACTGTTTATAGCACTTCTCAAGATATTAATATTATTAGAGCATAATAGTTCATATTTATATACCACTTTAATGATTTTCCCCATAGCACCTCTGTGAAATAGGTAATGTGTTTTTATCTACATATTGTTGTTGTTCTGTCCTTTCAGTTTGTCTGACTCTTCATGACCCCATTTGGAATTTTCTTGCCACAGATACTGGAGTGATTTGCCATTTCCTTCTTTGGCAGGTGAGGAAACTGAGGCAAAAGCGGCTAAATGACTTGACTGGGGTCACACAGCTAGGAAGTACCTGATTTTAACTCAAGTATTCCTGCCTCCAGGCTCAAGGCTCTGTCCACTACACCACTTAGCCACACTACTTATTACAGATGAAGAAATTCAACCTACTATAGTGTTAAGCATATGGTTTAAGCTTAATAAATGCTTGTCATATCTTAGGTTAAACCTACATTTCTCCTCTGAAGCTGATTCTTATTGTCTCTTCTTTATCTTAATTGGCATATAAAGACCTTCATCAACGTTCTACTCTACCCTCCCACTCCCCACTAAAGTCCTGTTTGAGAATCCCAGCTTCTTAAAGAACATGGCAGCAGAACACAAGATCTGGGAGGGCCTACAAAACCTATATGGTTTTGATTATTTCCTACATACAGACTGCATTTTAATTTTCTGGTACCAGCATGACCAGAAAATATGGGCTGGCCAGATAACAAAAGTGAGGGAAAATTGATAAATATCTCCCTTCTCCATTAGTTTCATTGCATTGTCAAGAGACCATCATAAGACAGGTGCTCAAGTCCTTGAGCGTATCCCCCTAAAGTGAATTATAGGAAGACATGATTAAGATTCATACTTGATGAGCAGGTCTAAATGGGCTGCAATTTGCATGACTGGAGGCATTATCCACATTAGTGAGATCACAGATGCTTTGTTATAACAGAATATTGACAGTAACCTACTTTCCAAGTCCTCTAAAGATCTAAGCATGCTGAAATGCTTGAGTGGGTGAATCACCTTCTCTTTATTCCCGTGTTGGGGGGTGGGGTGAGTATCCAGATAGTCACCAAAGTGTTCTGCTGAACAAAGAGCTAAAGACATCAGTAATCTGGCAACTGTAGAAAGCTAATACAAGTGCACTGAATTCATCTTTCCAGTCATTAAATGGCACCACCAACAACAATAACATCAAAATGCCCCAACTGAAAAGAAACAACAACAATAACAACAACAACAATGGCAACGAAAGCAAAAAGTCTATTAAGTGCCAGAGATTCTGCCTCAACAACTGTAAGGAGGATAAATATTCCAATGCTTCCATCTGATCCCTGGACTATTTTGATTGTAAAATTGCTGTTCCCTTTGGTTCAAATCAAAGGGGTTTTTTCCCCCTAAAAGCCACAGGGATCCTTAGAGCTATAGGTCTTTTAATTGCTTAGTGCCGTTGTTTGTAGAACATTAATGCACTAATATTAATCAATAAGATTTCATCTTAAGCATGCAACAAAAGCAAAACTGTTATTTGTCTGACAAATGGTATAAATCTCTGTTGACAAGAACGAATATTGGATTTTGCACCAAGGGATGCAGATGGATATTTTACAGATTAGGTGTTTTGAAAAGGAGCCCTAAGGCCAGGAGGAATGTTGGCAGCTCTGCAAAGAATTCGTCATTATTCCTACAGTAATTTTGAAAGTAAGTATAGCAGCCTGCTTTTTAATTTGTTCAAGTCTCTTTCTCCCTTGGGATGATGGGCCAGAGTGAAATGCCAAAGTGTGTAAGCCAAAATGGGGTTTCAATCTATGTATTCCTTGCTAAAGATACACAGACCTGAAGGACCTGAAAATTAGAGTGGTACATGAAGGTGACTGCTGACAATACACCAGCCAACTTTTCCTCCTTCATTTACCACATATTTGCCAGAACATTGTTTGACTTGCGTTGATTCGTTTAACACGTATCTATTGAGAGCCTTTTATATGCAAGTTATTGCTAGGTGTTTTTCTTGAAATCTGAAGACCAGAATTCACATCATCTCTCTGACATTTATTCACTGTGTAGCCCAGAGCAAATCCCTTAACCTCCTTCTATCTAGCACACCTGTACAATAAGGATAATAATTTTTGCACTATATAGCTCATTGGATTGTTTTGAGAAATGCTGTTTTATTAATTTTAAAGTGTCATAAAAGTGGAATCAATTTTTATGCAATGAAAAATCTTAATAACTCCCATTTCTATAAGATTTTAAGGTTTATAAAACATTTTCTTTACAAAAAAAATTAAGTAAGTGGTACAATTGTTAATATTGCCATTTTTCTGTTGAAGAAACCAAGGCTCGGAGAGGTTCCCCAGATTGGGCCAGAGTAAGAATTTGAAACATGGTCTCCTAATCAGGCAGTATGTTTCTTTCACTGTACCAGTCTCTGTCCTTAAAGACATTATTATAGGGTAGGATCAAAATCAAATTAACCCACTTAGCCCTGACATATTTATCAAGTAAGAATATGTGTCAATTGTTCACTAGGTATGCAAAAAAACCGAACAACTCCCTTGATATGACAGGAATTCTATTGGCTAAGGACCTTAATAACGCCCTCTGGAACCTAAATAAAGCCACTGATCTAGTAGGAATCATGAATTCATATAAGCATAAAGGCAGGAAAGCATGTTCTAACCCCTAAGCAGTTAACACTTGACAGTTGGGGTGTTGATAAAGGAGGAAAGGGTCATGGATCTCTTCTCTACCTGCTTTGGATTATAAATTTTGGAAGGTAAGAAAATTTGGATTTTTCATTCGGAACTAAGCTAAGCTGGCCTTTCAGCTTGAATCCACTTTTCCCTGGAATCTCTGTAAACTTGTGTGAGGGCATTTCAAAAGCTACTGAAAGGACTTTTGTACCATTTCTTTTTCTACTCTGCAATAGTAAATAGTCTTTAAAAATAATTGTCTGCCTTAACTAATTGATGTTACTTCATACTCATAGTAGAAAGCATGTCAACAAAGGTTCGTGCTGATGGGGTGTCATTAGAAAGACACCTCTAACACCTCTCTACTCTCCTAGAGGGATCTCAGTAGCTATGTTCTAACGATACAACTAATGAGTGTGAGTGGAAGCTGGAATACTAGTTCTGATGCCTATCTGTACTACATTATAATTTAGTAGAGGAGGTTAGAAATGTGCACAATTAACCATGACACAAAATTGGACATGATAAGTGCATAAGAAAGGTATAGAATAGCCATAGAGTTTACAAGAGTATTAGACCAGTTCTCTCTGATGGAATATGGGAAAATATTCAAGTTAGCCTAAAGTTGGGAAGTACAAGTAGGATTTCAACAACAAAATTACAGGACTAAAAATATGTTTATGTATATACATATGTGAACGTGAATGCATACACATATGCGTATGTACAAATATGTACGTATGTATACATAGGTGCATATGTATTTGCATTTGTAGATGTATATACTCTTGGAAGACAAATAAATATTTAATATTCATGGTTTTGGTTCTATGACATTGTGCTCATGTTTTGAAATATTTGCTGTATTCTTGTCAGTACCTAAGTTTTAAGAGAGAAAAAAAACTCTAGGCAAAGTCAATAAAAACAGACATATTTTAATTAGATAGATAGATAGATAGATAGATAGATAGATAGATAGATAGATGATAGATAAACAGATAGATAGATAGATAGATAGATAGATAGTAGATAGATAGGTAGATAGATAGATAGATAGATTACTTAGCAGTTCTGAAGACAGATTAGGACAAAGGGTCTAATGTCACTTGCCAATTATGTAAGTAGTTAACTTGGTATTTCTAAATATAGGCAAATTCAAGTCTACTAAGCTTTTTTGGCTGCTGATCTACTTAATTCTGGATTTTTTAGATGATATATAGTTTCACATCAGTGTCTAGAAGTAAGAAGTCTTTAGAACTATATTTCCCATAATGTTCAACCATTAATGAGCAGGACTCGTTGGGGGAAATTCCTAGGACTTCATTTCCCATGAGACCATGTCTCTGAGTATAGAATTATGGTGAGGACTGATCAGTGACAGTCTTCTGAGAGTTGGAAGTTTTTAAAAACATGTAGACCAAAAGAGAGATCATCATATCATGAGAGTCATAATGAGCCAGGACTGTGTTCATATCTCCAAGCCCAGAAATCTTGGATAAATTCTAATTACATTGCAGAATAAGATGAGATGAATGCCTCACTAAAGAGGCTTGCATAGACCCTTATGCTGCCGTCTAGGAGCCAAGAGAAAGTCAGAGCTATGAGAAATAAAAACAAAAAGCTTTCTTCCTATGAAAATGCTAAACCATTTCCAAACAGCGTGTGAGTTTATAAGAGAATATACTTATTCTTCAAATGAGTGTAGGGGATGTTTCTATTATTTAATGCTTACATTTCTGTTGCAATTATTGTATTCGTTGTCCCCAAATTGGCACATTACACACATACCCATCTAGGCTGAACAACAAATGCACACATATACATGTATTATGTAGGTATCTCTTTCTAACTGCAAAGTGCCTTACATGAACTCATTTGACCTTATGCTCAAACCACAGGAAGCAGATACTGCAAATGTTATCCCTAATTTAGACATGAGTGAGTTTAAGTTCAGAGAGCTTATGTGACTTGGTGTATCGTGATTTTAGAGTCAGGAAGAGTTAAAGGTCAGTAAGAATTGGGTTTAAATCCGATCTCCAACACTTACTAGTTATCTGATCCTGGACAAGTCAATTAAGCTTCTTGCAACTCAGTTTTCTCAGCTATAAAATAAAAGGGTTTGAAGACTGCTAATTTACCCTGCAGCTCAAAATCTATGCTACTATGATGCAGTATCACAAGGTTAATACATCAAAGAATAGGGACTTGAACTGGGGTCTATAGTGTTTAGGTCTGGAAATCCTTCCATTGCATTCACATCTGTTGAAATTTACATTATTGTGTCTGTCAAAGCATCCTAACAATCTTTAAGCTGGATGCATTGTTTAAGACATTAACTTATGCTATTTTTATAATCCAACTAGTTGTTTCTAACTCATCACCAGAATTTTCATCATTGCAGATTTATTTTCTATCACCTTCCAGGATTTATCATTTAGTACATATTATACAATAGATTTTTTAAAATGGCCACAAACATTTCATAATATAGTATATATACATGTGTATATTTGTATATAGAAATATATACAAAAAATCTTTGCATGTGATTAATTACTATCAGAATGTTTGAGGATTTTAAGTGTCTATTTGTGAAACTATTTTTAAGTATTTCATTTTCCAAATCATTTGTACACATGAACTTTTGAACACAAATCTTCACATCATAGTTGAGATTGACTGTTACAGTGTAATAAAAAGCATAATTTTTCATTACTTATTTAGTTCTGTAATATGTGAAATATATAATATTCTACTATGTGAAACATACTTTTGACTATTTTATAAAATAAGTTGTCTCTCCTGTGTGAAATAAATGTTTGAAAAAAGTTGGATGAAAAATATTTCTGTATAATGAATCCTTTTTTTCATTCAGATCCATTATAAAATTGGAGATATATTCCTACCCCAGAAAGCTGATTCTGTTACAATAGAATCACATTAAAATAACAGCTAGCACTATTATAAAATGCTTTAAGATCTGCAATACATTTTACATATTGTATCTTATTCAATCCTCTCAAAAACCATGTAAGTTAAATGTTATTGTTATCCTGATTTTACAATTCAGAAAACTGAGACAGAAAAGTTTATATTTGTCCAAAATCAGTCAGTTAATTGTCTGAGACAGGATTTGAATTCAGATCTCCTCAACTCCAACTCCAAAATATCCATCGTGCCACCTACCTGCAGATTCCTTTAGTGTAAGATTAACATTTGTCAGCACTGAGGCAAACACCTAACAAGGTAGAAAGATAGCACCCTCCTATAGCCAAGAAGATGGAATCCAAATACAAAACTATTAAAGATAAACCAGTGAGCCAGGCCAGTATCATAATGAGAGGTCAACAATCTTTAACCCTTGAAATTTTGATGGACTGGATAAAAGTAACCATTGTAGAGTCTCATCTACTGGAAAAGGTGTCCACTCAGATACTACTTACCTCAGTGATAATAACTGAAATGAATAAGAAGCTTGATTGCTAAAGCAGAGATCTTACTTTAGTGTCAATGGCCTTGGGTTTGAACCTAGATCTGTTATTAACTACTTGAATGACCACAGAAAAGTTGCTTTCATCTCTCTGGGCTTCACTTTTCTTATCTGTTAAATAAGGGTATTAGATTTGATGACTTCTAAGGTCTGTTTCAACTCTAAATCTAGTATGGAAAGCCCATTTTAAATGCAGTAACAAAAACAATAAGATTTAACATTTATATAACATTTTAACATTTGTTATCTCACAATCACCCTATGGAGTAGGTGCTATTATGATCCTCATTTAACAGATAAGAAATCAATTATTCAAATTCAGTTCACCCTGACTCCAAATCTGGCTTTCTATCCATAAATGAAGATTGTGCTTTCTTTGTTGAATTTAGGTCTGAAGGAACCTGATTTTCTGTAGTTTTTTTTCTTTTTCTTTTTCTTTTTTTTTTTTTGCAGCTTGTTTTCCCCATTCCTGCCTGCTATGTCTGGTACATCAAGCCATGGACTCATACTCTGTCTCTAATTATACATATAAGATTATTAGGTGAGCTTGTGCCTGGAATTTCATGCTGTTGGTGCTGTTGTTGTTTTTCTGCTAATCTCATTACCATCTTCTTAGGAGAGCCTTCTACCACTATTTTCTTAGATTCATCACTAAAAAAGAGACCTAGCTTGTAAAACTCAATATATCCTTCTAGGTTTTAGTGATCAAAATTTATATTCCTTTGGGCTGAGCTTCTGCAGGTAAGGGTATGATTCCCTATATTGAAAGAAGGAAAGGAAGGAGGGAGAGAAGGGAAAAGAGGGAGAAGAGGGAGATGGAAAAAAGTAAGGAAGGAAAGAAAAAAGGAAGGAAGGAAGGAAGGAAGGAAGGAAGGAAGGAAGGAAGGAAGGAAGGAAGGAAGGAAGGAAAGAAGGAAGGAAGGAAGGAAGGAAGGAAGGAAGGAAGGAAGGAAGGAAGGAAGGAAGGAAGGAAGGAAGGAAGGAAGAAAAAAAGGAAGTAGGGAAAAAGGAAGGAAGGAAAAAAAAAGGAAGAAGCAAGCTGTGTAGTACTACAATTGGAACTGGCGAGTTGGGTCCCTAGTGGGGCAGCTAGTACTACTTACAAGTTATTTGTCCTTCCTTCTTGAAGAGAACCATGACATCAGGAAGGTGATGTCATGGCTTTCAAGTGAGTTGGATTTAAGTGAGGCAGGGCTGTGCAAAGTCACCAAACTCACTCTCTCCACCATAACCATCTGGCTGCAGTGGCAAGATATAGATCACAATGACTGGAGATGGTCCCAGATGCAATGGGAGTCCTTTGCCTTTTTAAGGTAAGGTCTTTCCTAGGTCTCAGTTTGCCTGAGCCAACTTACATTCAGTGATTGTGGCTAGGTAAAAAAATGAGGCAAAGAATGGTCCCTTTTACCTAGCCAAATATAATATATACATACATATAATATACATACACATATATACATATACATATGTAAACACATATAATAAACATACACACATTATATATTATACATATACAAATATATATATATATATATATATGTATGTATATGTGCATGTATATATAAAAATCTAGGTTGAGAAGACCCTCAGGGTTTCTGGTCAATACAGAAATAATTGCTATTTATTTATATTCACTCTGAGGAATCACAATCCAAATAATAACCAAGTGAAGCTTGGCCTGGGCCCTATCATTGACCAATCAAAGAGAGCCAGAGTGATCTGGATTTAAGATATGGTCCGCAGAAAATAATATAGCCTGTAAACCCCAAGATATCTTGCTAGATTTCAGATACAAAAACATATTCTTTTGGGCTAAGCATCCACAGGCAAGGATATGGTCAACGTGGATAGAAGGAGAGGAGGGAGCGAGACGAAGAAGAGATAGAAGAGAGAGAAGAGAGAGAAGAGAGAAGAGGAACATGAAGCATGCTGTAAACCCAAATTGCTCTGGCTCTCATTGATTGGCCAAAAATAGGTCCCATCCCAAGCCTCTTTTAGTCATTATTTGGATGTTGATGGCTCAGAATGAGTGTAAATATCAATCATTTCTATTTTGGCCCGAAAGCCTGAGGGTCTTTCACCCTTAGATTGATTTTTTTTTTTGACTAGGTAAAAAAGGCCATTCTCTGTCTCATTTGTTACTTAGCCTTAATCGTTGAATGGGTGTTGCCTCAGACAAACTAAGACCTTAAAAAGGCCAAGGAATCACACTGCATCTGGAGCCATCTGCATTCATCCTGATCTATATCTTGCCACTGCAGCCAGATGGCTCTGGAGGAAAGAGTGAGTCTGGTGACTTTGCACAGCCCTGCTTCACTTAAATTCAATTTACTTGTAATAACTTGCATCTCTTTCCTGATGTTATGGTCTTCAAGAACAAAGGACAAATAACAACAAATCTCATCACTAGTCTCCTCATTGACTTGTCTTCCTGGTACAGTTATTATAGGATTAAACTAACTGCACAGCAGAGGCAAGGTAGGTGGGATAAAATGGTCTAAGCAAAGGTACATCCCACAAAACTCATAAGTGTGGCCTGAACCTGATTAAAATGTAATTGGGAAATATTTAACAAAATAAAGAAAACTACAGTACAACATAGACAATGTTAGTTTATAGTTTTCTAATATACCACGTGGCCTTACAGGGATCTTTTTACATTTGAGTTTGACATCGCTGGAAGTTATGAAGCTATAAACTGTAAGAAGTATTTGTCTGCTCCAGGTGCTGAAGAGTAGTTATCTAGGCCTAAGGCTTGAAGAAGGAAAGAAAAGCAAGTGTTGGGGCAAGTGGGGAAAGAATGTAAGAATGAGATAGCTATAACTATAGTAAAGTAATAAAAGCTTGTGTCCCAGGACAGACAGGTCACTGCAAAATCTACTCCTAAGAATTGTAAGGCTGAATGCACAATGCATATATGGTCAAGGTGATTATATTTCATTTGTATCAAATAAATTTGGGGAACAGAGCATATTCATGATACAGGGAGTAGCTGCAAAAGATGGTTCCTGTTTGTATCATAGAGAAGGAAGAGAAATACCCATATAAGCATCACTCTACCTATTGTTCAGGCTTGTGCTTTAGCTTTAGTTCCTTCCTCAGTTACAGTTACTTATATAAGCTAGCAAGTTTATTTAATCAGATTCACCGAGTTGTGGTTAGGAATGATTTAGGTGTTTTCAATAAAAGCTCCAACTCATTCCTCAAAAAATATGTACATGCTATAAAGAATACATTTTAATGTAGGTAAGTGAATAAAACACATTTTATTTGTAATGTAAGTTATTCGTTAAAGACTGTCCTCACTCAAACACCTAACTTGAAAATCAATCAAAAGTGAGTTTAATTATTCTCTGCATGCATACATAGTACAGTTTTATATTCAATGTCTATTTCCTTTATTTTATCTGCATTTATTATATCTTCCTCCTGTTCTCTCTCTCCTCTTGAATTCCTCCCTCTTCCCTCTTGAATAAGTACAAAAAAGAAACCAAAGTCAAACTTCACAACAATAGTTTTACAAAACAAAATTTCACATTGGCCAAATGTGCAAAACTGCATGTTTTCTTTAAGAGTCCATCATGTCTCTGGTAGGAGGTGAGTGGCAGAACACATCTTTAATCCTATGGACCGGGTTTCTGTTAATACGAATCAGAATTCTATAGTCTTTCACAATTGTTCTATTCTATTTGCTACCATCTTAAAAATAGTCCCCCAGTTCTGATCACTTCATTCTGTATCAGATCATAGAAGTATTTATAGTTTCCTCTCAATCTGATCATTTCTTCATTTTTTAGAGAAGAATATTACATTAAATTCGTGTACCCCAAATTTTTAAAAAGTACATATACTATAACTTGTTTATCCACTACACAATAGATGAATACCACCTTAGTTTCCAGTTTGGAACTATTATGAAAAGAGCTGCCATAAATATGTTTGTACAAATTGGTTCTTTTCTAATTTATTTGTCTTTTCAGAATTTAATAAGCCTAATAGTTGTGTCATTGACCCAAAGGGTAAGCATTTTACATCTTACAATTTTGATAATTATTCTTTAACTCATATTGAATAATGTAATATTTATTATCATTAAAATAAGTCAAATATACCATTCATCTCTGTCAGGACATAACTGGAGTGTATCAGGGACAAGACTAAATTCTGCATTAGACAACCTAGGTTTGTTTCTTCAGTTTCACTTTACCAATTTGGATAAGTCATTTAACCTATCTGGTTACCTGAGGTCCCTCATGGTAAAAGGGAAGCATTAGAATAGATGACTCTAAGATCATTTCAGCCCTAAATCCTAGGCTATTAACCAGGATAATAAAGTGATACGGTAGAAGTGGTTCCTGAGTAATCACCACTGGTATCTCTGTGACCCCTTCCAATTTTGTGAACCTGCCTATATTTCAAAGAATTCATCATTTTGCTCTTGTTTATTCTGAAGACAATGAGATACTAAGCTATTCACAAATACCTAAAACAATGGGAGGGGTGGGCTGCTAGGTGACACAATGGATAGACTGTTAGGCCTAGAGAGATGGAGGAAAAACTAAGAAACAAACAAACAAAAAAATAACAACAATCCAAGAAAAACAAGATTATGAAGGGAAAGTCAACCAGTCAGAAAAGGAAATCCAGGATCTTAAGGAGAAAACAACTCCTTGGAAATCAGAACTGGGACTGTAAGGTCAACAGGAAAGGCCTGTTGCCCTGGCCTGAGAGAGGAACATCCAGCACGCAGGGCATAGAGACAGAAACAGCCTAAGCGGCAGTGGTGGGTTCCAGTCTTCTCAGCCCATTGACACCAGAGAAAACTTAGAAAGTCTGTGGGAGAGGCTTCTGTCAGAACTGAGTGAGAGAGAAGCAAGGTCCAGTACAGGGCTGCAGGGCTTGCAGTACAGCCCTGGCACCAGCAAACGAGAAACAGGCCTTCAGAGTGACTGAATCGGCAGGCATAGTGGCAATGGCAGCAGGAGCAGCAGCAGCTGCTGCTCCTGGAGCTGTCAGTCCACAGACAGAATGTTTGAAAGTCACCTATTTCAACTTCCAGGAGCCAAGATGGCAGAGTAAGCAGTAAGTCACTCTCACTCTCCCTTATTGGCCTTGAAAAACCCATAGAATATTGCCCCAGTAAAAATCCTGAAACAGTAGAATCAGCAGAAAGACTAGATTAAGCAGTCTTTCAGCTCCTGACGCTAGGGGGATTAACGGGAAAGATCTCTCTTGCTGTGGCTAAAGGGTACCAGTGCAGGAAGGGAGGCTTCCCAGCAATCCAGTGGCGAGCTCCACCGCAGCAATCCAGTAACCGGCATCCAGCACAAAACGGTGCTAGGACAGTGACCCGTGTTTCAAAAGCAGAGATCAACTTTAAAAGCCAGAAAAGAAGCGAACAACATAAGCAAGAAGAAACGTAGAAAAATAAGGACTATAGAAAAGTATCTTGGTGACAGGGAAGATCAAAACACAAATTCAGGGGAGAATAACATTGTCAATATATCCACATCTGAAAACTCAGAGGGGAATGTGAACTGGTCTCAAGCTCAAAAAGTCTTCTTGGAAGAGCAGAAGAAGGATTTTAAAAGTCAAATAAAGGAGGTAGAAGAAAAATTGAACAATTCATTTTTTAAAAATGGAAAAAAG
Source organism: Phascolarctos cinereus (assembly GCF_003287225.1). Taxonomy (NCBI): domain Eukaryota; kingdom Metazoa; phylum Chordata; class Mammalia; order Diprotodontia; family Phascolarctidae; genus Phascolarctos; species Phascolarctos cinereus. The sequence goes on along the minus strand of NW_027555847.1, from coordinate 71,678,097 downwards.
TACACTGAAGAAAAAAATAAACTCCTTAAAAAGTAAAATGGGCCAAAAGGAAAAGGAGGTACAAAAGCTAACTGAAGAAAACGATTCATTAAAAATTAGAATTGGACAATTGGAAGCTAATGCCTTTATGAGACATCAAGAATCAGTAAAACAAAATCAAAAGAAGAAAAAAAATTAGAAGAAAACATAAAATTCCTAAGTGGAAAAACAACTGACCTGGAAAATAGATCCAGGAGAGATAGCTTAAGAATTAGTGGTCTACCTGAAAGCCATGATGAAAAAAAAACCTGGACAGCATCTTTCAGGACATCATCAAGGAAAACTGCCCTGAGGCCCTAGTACCAGAAGGTAAAACTGTCATCAAAAGAATACACCTCCTAAAACAATCACCTCCTAAAAGCCATCCCAAATTGAAAACATCAAGGAATATTGAAGCCAAATTTCAGAATTATCAAGTCACAGAGAAAATCTTGTAAGCAGCCAGAAAGAAACAATTCAAATGTTGTGGAACTATAGTCAGGATTACCCAGGACCTTGCAGCTTCTAGATTAAAAGAACAGAGGGCTTGGAACATGATATTTTGTAAGCAAAAGAGCTTGGATTACAACCAAAGATCAACTATCCAGCAAGACTGACCATAATCTTTCAGGGGAGGAGATGGATATTCAATGAAATAGGAGACTTCCAGAATTTCCTGAGGAAAAGACCAGAGCTCAATGGAAAATTTGATCTTCAAATACAAGACTCAAGAAAGGCATAAAAAGATAAACAAGAAAGGGAAAAATGTTATTCAATAAGGATGAACTGTTTAAATCCCTACATGAGAACATGATACTTATAACTCTTGATAACTGTTTCTTTATTACAACATTTAGAAGGGATACACATAGACAGAGGGGTTGACTTTGATGTGATGATAAAAATCCTAATGAAGTGGTGAAAAGGAATTGTAATGGGAGAAGAGGAAAGGAGGAAGCAGAAAAGGGTAAATTATATCACATAAAGAGTCACAAAGACATATTAGAGTAGATGGAAAGAAGGGAGAGAGATGAGCATTATTTGAACTTTACTCTCATTGGATTTGGCTCAAGGAGGGAATAACATACTCAGTTAGGCATAGAAATTTAACTTGCCACATAGGCATTAGGAGGGAAAGGGGAAAGAAAAGGGAAGGGGCTGATAGAAGGGAGGGCAGATTGAGGAAGATGGTCAAAAGCAAAACTCTAGTGAAAAGGGAAAGGGAGAAAAGGAGGGGGAAAAAAAGCATAAATGGGGAGGAGGGAGGAATAGAATGGAGAGAAAGAATCACAACGGTGAATGTAAATGGGATGACCTCTCTTGTAAAACAGAAACAAATAGCAGAATGGATGAGAAACCATGATCCCATAATACGTTGTTTACAAGAAATACATTTGAAACAGAGGGATACATAAAAGGTAAAGGTAAAAGGCTGGAGTAGAGTATATTATGTTTCAGTTTCAGCACAGGTAAAAAAAAAAAAGCAGGAGTACCAATCCTGATCTCAGAAAGCAAAAGCAAAAATAGATTTTATTAAAAGAGATAAGGAAGGAAACTGCATCCTACTAAAAGACACCATAGACAATGAGGTAATATCATTACTAAACATACATGTACCAAGTGATATGGCATCTAGATTCTTAGATGAGAAGTTCAGGAAGAAATAGACAGCAAAACTATACTAGTGGGAAACCTCAACCTCTCCCTCTCTGAACTATAATTGGAAAAACATCAGTTGCTCATGGGTAGGCTGAGCTAATATAATAAAAATGACAGTTCTCTATAAGTTAATTTGCTTATTCAATGCCATACCAATCAAACTACCAAAAACTACTTTATAGAGCTAGAAAAAATAACAAGATTCATCTGGAAGAACAAAAGGTCCACAATATCAAGGGAACTAATGAAAAGAAATGCTAGGGAAGGTGGCGTAGCCATACCAGATATCAAATTGTACTATAAAGCAGTAATCATCAAAACTACTTGGTACTGGCTAAGAAATAGAGTGGTGGATTGGTAGAATAGGTTAGGTACACAAGACACAGAAGTCAATGACTATAGTAATCTACTGTTTGATAAACCCAAAGACCCCAGCTTCTGGGATAAGAACTCACTCTTTGACAAAAACTGTTTGGAAAACTAGAAAAGAGTATGCCAGAAACTAGGCATAGATCAAAATCTCACACTATATACCAAAATAAAGTCAAAATTGATTCATGATTTAGATATAAATTCTCATAGTATAAACAAACTGGGAGAGCAAGGAATAGTTTACCTTTCAGACTTATGGAGAACAGTAGAATTTATGACCAAACAAAAGATAGAGAACATTATGAAATGCAAAATGGGTAATTTTCATTACATTAAATTGGAAACGTTTTTGCACAAACAAAGCCAGTGCAACAAAGATTAGAAGGGAAACAAAAAACTGGGAAAGAATTTTTACAACTAGTGTCTCTGATAATAGCCTCATTTCTAAAATTTATATTGAACTAAGTCAAATTTATAAGAACACAAGTCATTTCCCAATTGCTAAATGGTCAAAGGATATGAACAGGCAGATTTCAGAAGAAGAAATTAAAGCTATCTATAGCAAAATGAGAAAACGCTCTAAATCACTACTGATTAGAGAAATGTGAATCAAAACAATTCAGATACTACATCATACCTATCAGGTTGGCTAACAATGCAAAACAAAAAATGATAAATGTTGGAGGAGATGTGGGAAAACTGGAACATTAATACATTGTTGGTAGAATTGTGAACTGACTCAACCATTTTGGAGAACAATTTGGAGCTATCCCAAAGGGCTACAAAAATGTGCATACCCTTTGACCTAGCAATACCACTTCTAGGTCTGTATCCCAAAGAGCCCATAAAAATGGGCAAAGGACCCACATGTACAAAACTATTTATAGCAGCTCTTTCTGTGGTGACAAAGAAACGTAAGTTGAGGGGATGCCTATCAATTGGGGAATGGCTGAAGAAGTTATAGTATATGAATGTAATGGAATATTATTGTGCTATGACGAGCAGGCAGACTTCAGAAAAACGTGGAAGGACTTGCATGGACTGATACTGAGTGGAATGAGCAGAACCAGGAGATCATTGTATACAGAAATAGCCATGTTGTGTGATGCCTACATTTGATAAACTTAGCTTTTCAGCAATGAAAGGATCTAAGACATCTCCAAAAGTCTCATGATAGAAAATGCTACCCACATCCTAAGAAAAGAATTATGGATTTTGAATGCAGACCAAAACATACTATTTACTCTTTTTTGTTGTTGTTGTTCCTTCTGCTTTGTTTTGTTTTCTCTTTCTTGTGGTTCCTCCTACTGGTTCTAATTCTTCTTTACAACATGATTACTGTGAAAATATGTTTAAGAAGAATGTATACGTAAAGTTAATATCAGATTGCATGCTATTTTTGGGAGAAAGGTGGGGAGGGAGGGGGAGAAAATTTCAAACTCAAAATCTTATGGAAGTGAATGTTGAAAACTAAAAATAAATTAATATTAAAAAAAAGAAAATCAGAATTGGGCAAGGAGACACTAGCAAAGTTATAAGAGATATATAACAAAATATAAAGAATGAAAAAATAGAAGAGAATGTGAAACATCTCATAAGAAAAACAAATGATCTTAACAGATCAAGAAGAGAAAACATAAGAATAATTGGACTATATGAATGCTATGATCAAAAAATAATTTTGATACAATAATAGAAGAAATAATTAAGGAAAATTGTTCTAACTCATTAGAACAAGAGAGGAAAGTAGAAATAGTAAAAATCCACCAATTAACACCTGAAAGAGCTCCTATGAGGGAAGCCCAAAGGAATATTATAGTCAAATTCATAAATGCCCATCTCAACGATAAAATATTATGAGCAACAAGAAAAAAAAGACAATTTAAATATGGTGGTGCAACAACTAGAATTACACAAGATCTTGCAGTGGCAACACTAAAAGACAGCAGGTCTTGGAGCACTATATACTGAAGAACAAAAGAGCTATTATGCCCAACAAACCTAAGCATAATCTTAAATAAAAAAAAAATGGACATTTAATAAATTGTCAGACTTTGGGGATTTTAATTAAAAAAAAAAAGTCCTGAACTTAATAAATGATTCGATGCACAAGAGCCAAGAGAAATTTAAGGCACATACCAAATATATATATACACATATGTATGTATGTATGTGTGTATGTGTGTGTATATACATATACATATACATATACATATATGTGTGTATATGTATATATGTACATGTATGTATATATGTGTGTATGTATACTGCATGCATGTATGTATGTATGAAAGTCTTCTAAATTCAGAAAGAAATAAAACATTAAAGGGATAGGGAGAGGGGAGAGGACAAGGGAGGGATTTCTAGAATGAAGGGTGAGGGAATAGGTTAAAGGGGGCTATAGCAGGGTGTATAGATTAATGGGAATGGAAGGATCAGGGAGGGATCCTTGGAGGCCAGGTAGGTTAAGTAATATGAGTTCAAAGTAGTAGGTGGAAATAAAGTGGAGGAGTTAGAAGGGATAGGAAATAAGAGACAAGCCCAAACCAAAAACAAAGATCAAGAGTAGAATTTGTTAGGGAAAGTATATGTCTATATAGGTATGTATATATGTATATGCGTGTATGTATGTACATATGTGCAGTGCATGTATGTATGTGTATGTGTGTATATGTATAGATATAGATATAGATATAGATATAGATATAGATATAGATATAGATATAGATATAGATATAGATATAGATATAGATATAGATATAGATATAGATATAGATATAGATATAGATATAGATATAGATATAGATATAGATATAGATATAGATGCTTAACTGTTGCCTTGGGGGTCGAGAGGAGGGGTGAATAATGAACAAAGTAAAAAAGTGCACAGCAGAGAACAAAGGAAAACTTACAAGTAAGCAATGAAAAGATGGACAGTTTTCAACACAATGTTTAGTATTTGTTATATAGGCCTTCTTGAATTAGAAATTTATCGCTATACATTTTGAATCCTCTCAACAATTCTGCTGTACACGTGACATGCTTTTTTTCTTTACTTATTTTGTATTTTAGTTTCAGTATTTAAGTTTATAATGTTTCTTTTTATTTTCTTTATTGTGTAATTTAAATTTTAGCATTTAATTCTAAAATTTAAAAAATGAAAAAGGGTGTGAGGCGGGTATTATGGAATGGCTTTCTGGGAGGGAGGAAGGGAAAGAATAGTGGGAGAAATGTTGGTAATTTTAAAAAAAGTATTCTTTTAAAAAATTTTAATATGCCAAGAAGGGTAAAATCATTTTATGCTCTCCTGTAAAAAGCAGTGCCCTGAAAGTCTGGAGCTCTAGGTCCTAGAACTAGACTCTGCCATTCATGTGAAGCTAGTTCTGCCTCCAGGCTTAAGTTTCCTTGTCTCCAAATGAGAGGGTTGCACTGTATAAACTCTTGAGGTCACTTCTGTTGCTAACAACCAAATTCCAATGTTCATTCCCCATTTCAATACTGATCATATCCAGAAAAGAAATCTGAATGATATTGAAATAGTCATCACTCAGGAGAGTTTCTTTACTACTCTATCTAGTTTATTAGTCTATTTCCCAGCCCAATATATTTGTATGTTTCAAGGTGAACTGAATTTTGCCCAGGATTTAAAGTAAAAACAGATTTCTTGCAGTTTTTCTCACACTCCACTTTTTATTACATCTGCAGAGGTACCTGGAGCATCTGGCAGTGGCAGCTCAGAATGTAATGCACTGCATTATATTTCCAATGTTATCTTTGACTTGAATTCAATTTTTATAGTCTAGTGTATGAAATAGGTACAAAGCTAATAAAACATTTTTTTTCATCCTGTATCTCCTTACACTTGTAGTTGGTATTCTTTAAACTTATTACATTAGTTTAATGCTGTACCCTCGGGCAGATTTTATTATTTTGCTGTTCAGCACTTGTACTTTTTAAGCCATTTTTCTAGGACGATTTGTATTATTGACAGTGAATAAACAAAACATGTCCCCATCGCCTGGGTTTATCATCATAAAAGGATGATTATATTGCGATTTTTGCTGCACTGGAGATTCAAGTGTAGTTGGCTGCTTTAGCTCCTTCAAAGACTAGCTGGATCTTATTTGTTAACACCCATCTACAGTTAATCCCATTAGGGAAATGGTGTGAAATACAGGCTGGTAGTACAAAGTACAACACTGTTTAATATGACTACTTAATTGTTTAGGATAATTAAAAAGAAGCTAAAAATCATATTTGTTCACTTCAAAAAGAAACTGTTGCTAAATATTGTCCCCCTCTTAATTTTACTGGCTAAAACATCATCCCTGGGGGATTTAAATATGTCACCCTATCACCCCCATTACATATAAAGTAGATGTTTAAACTTTGACATTGACATAAGTGTATGTAGAATTACACAATTTTAAATCTAATTAGTGCTTAATAAGCCATTTGAAATGATGTCATTCAACTCTTACAAATTAATCCTGATCTTTTAACACCTGCTGATATTTTGAAAGAGTAATTATTCCAAGACAAAAAGAGGTCTGAGAATGGTCCACATTAACATAAACATCTCCTAAGATTACTTCATGCATTTCCAACTGAGAAGTGCTAATAATCTCCTCCTGGTTGAACAGGAAGGAAGCCTGCTAGAGGCGTAATGAAAATTGCTCTCCATGGCAGCCAGTTTGCCTCACTGAAATGCAATTAACAAAGGTCAGAAGGCCCATAGGGCCTTCTTCCAAAGTATTTAGAATTTATTAGTATATATACATGTGTATACTATTTATACATGTATATATATATATATATATATACACATACACATGTACATACATATACACATATATACAAATGCACATGTATGTATATGTTTGCACACATGTGTGTGATATAGAAGTAGTAGTAGTAGTAGTAGTAGCTGCCCCACTGAAGACCCAACTGGCCAGCTCCAACTAGGCAATGGAGCTCCTTCCTTCCCTCCTTCCTTCCTTCTTTCTCTTTCCTTCCTTCCTTCCTTCTCTATGACAGCAACTATAGTACCTATCTGAAAGGGTCATTGTAAAGTTTAAATGAGCTACTGTAGGTATAACCCAAGCTTCAAGCCTGGAACATTTGCATAAAATTCTCCTTATTTTTTTACCTCTATCTCATATGAAGGGGAAGCCCTTTTCCTTGCCAAGGCAGACCTCTTTACAAACATATATGATCCTATTCCCTTCTATTTCTCTATGGGATTACTCCCTCTATCATTTTCGCTTCTTCTCTAATCTTCAGTCATTTCTTGTTTACTGTCCCTACTCCCTACAAAAAATAGATATGTCTTCCATCCTCCAAAAACCTTGACTTGACTGATGTGACTGTTGAATGCTAACTGTTGTCCTTTGTCTCTTCTGTCTTTCATAACTGAACCACTTGACAAGGCTATCTACAATTTATGCCTCCACTTCCTTTTTTGACACTTTTTCTTTAAGCTTGTAGTCTAGCTTCTGACTTCACCATTCAAAAGAAACTGCTCTCTCCAAGTTACTAATTGTCTCTCCATTACTAAATGCAAGGGCTTCTTTTCAATCCTGTCAATGACCCTCTTCTTGATATACTTTTTTTCTCTCTAAGTTTCCAGGACACTTCTCTTTCCTGTTTTCTTCCTACCTTTTCACTCCTCAGTCTTCTTAGTTGCATGTCTATCCTGATCTGTAACAGTGAGTGCTCCCCAAGATCCTGTCCTGGGATCTCTTCCTCTGGTTCCTTTAAGTTATATTCTTAAAATGACCAAACAATTAAAACTCTCAAGAAGGTAATACTGGTAGAAAGTACCAAGTCAACAGAAATGTTCATGCAGGGACTGGATGACCAACTTACATACTTTGGACAGGATGGTGTCAGGGATCTTTTAAAATTAGAGATTTTGTGATTCCATCTATATCATTTGTTTAGCACTTTTCCTCAGTCTATCTTTAGTTACATTCCTTTCCATCCCCATACCATTAGTTACCTATATTATTTTCTTACTTACACATTGTGTTCTCAACTATTTGATAAGTTCCTTGAGGTCCAGAAATGAGAACACAGGGGTTTGATGCCTCTTTTATCAATAGCTCCTAGAAGGATGACTTGCACATAGTAGACACTATAAATGTTTGCCGATTGATTGTTTTCTCAAAATTTCCAAGTTTAATTAACCTCTTCTACTTGAACGTTATCTTATTTAAAAAATATGAGGCCAGAAATTTGATCAAGCTGTAAAAATCCTCCCAGTTCACTGAAGAGTAATTTGCATATTATAGTGAGAAGCCCATTCATGAGGTAAGATGGCTGTTCACTGTGCTTTTCTTGTGCATAATGGCTTTTAGCCAAAGAGTAAATAATTCTCCAAAATGCCATTGCTGAGAACCTCAGGTCACCAATTCTATTATAAAGAAAAACGAAAGGTTTTTCTACCAGTTAGATACTTATTAAATTTCTTTAATTGAAAATGTGTCATTTAAATTAGGTATTGTTTTTATAGCAGATAAAATGTAGTAGATAAAATGATGGACCTAGAGTCAAGAATACTAATCTCTGAATTCAAATCTGGCCTCAGAAACTAGCTGTGTGACCCTGGACAAGTCACTTAACCCCATTTGCCTCAGCTTCCTCATCTGTAAAGTGAGATGGAGAAGGAAATGACAAATTACTCTAACATCTTTGACAAGAAAACCCCAAATGGAGTCATGAAGAGTTGGACACAAAACAACTATCATTGAACAACTTAAAAAAAAAAAACCAGTGTATCTCTCAATTAAAAAAAAAGCACAGAAAATGTGGAAAATGTCTCAATTTTGTACATGATTTACTAATTAAAGAGAGTAAAGATGGTAGAGTTGAGGAATATTGGACATGTCATGAGTGAGAATCTCAAGTTTGAATCTTGCTACAAGTAAGTACTTATTGTATGACCATGAACAGGTTCCTATGAGCTTCAGAAGCAAAATGGGTATAATGCTACTTTATCTCAAAGTGGTTTTGTGTGTGTGTGTGTGTGTGTGAAAATCAAATGAGATCATGGGTTTAAATTATTGTGTAATCTTAAAGCACTATCTAAATGTCCCCATTATTACTGAATATGCTTCTAAGAATATTAATTGCTTTCAATCAGTCATGACTAGAACTAAATAAAAGATAAAAACTCACAGATTAACAATTTGAAAGTGGAGTTTCAGACTTCTCATAAACAAAAGAGGGATAATATTACCTACCTCACAGGGCTGTGAAGATCAAATGAGGTCATGGATGTGTAGCCTTAAAGCACTATATAAATTTCAGCTGATATCATTAAATATCCTTATCACAGTGTCAATTATTTCAACTAATCATAACGAACTCAATAGAAGATGAAATTCACAGAATAACAATTTGAAAGTTGGAAGAGACCTCAGTTGCCATCTGTTCAATCCCTATGCAAAAAAGGATTACAATTATAACATACCCAAAGCATGATCAATTACCCTCTGCTTAAAGCAAGGAAGGATGAAAACAAACATTTAAAATATGCTTATTATATGCAAGGCCCTATGCTAAGGCTCTGTGCTAAGCGCTTGGGATATTTGTGTCATGATGAGTTGGACATGACAGAAAATGACTAAACAAAAAAGGTTATATCAAATGGTTTTGACTTGAAGATCAAGTAAGTCAAATAATTGCTTCATGTGAAACTGAATATGACCTGTCAAATCAGTTTGAACAGTCATACAAGTTAGGGAATATAGAAATAGTCACAGACTAAAAGCCATCACATTTGAAAATATTTTAATATTCAACCTGGAATGGGTTGTTCTTTCAATTTGTGTGTCATATATAGACAAGTTTAGTTGGAGGGGAGAATAGATTTATATAAATAACCAGAGAAAAACAGTTCTTGTAACTTGACTATAGCTTGCCATTTTAAACTAGAAGTATTTTGCCTAGAGGAAAAGAAGTATTGAACTTGGAATCAGGAGACCACAGTTCAAGTTCAAAGTATCAAATTCCTCCTTTGCCCATCATTGTGGGACCCTGGGGAAATCAATGAGTCTATTTCCTTATCTGTAAATTGGGGTTAAAATGTTTTACAGGGTTGTTATGAAGATGATAATAACAACAACAACAGTAATAATAGTATGTTATATATGTATACATACATATATACATACATGGATTTTATAGATATGTATGTTCTGATAACTATGAAGAGGTATACTCTTAATGTTAAACATAGATTAAAGACAGGCCAGCGATACTGATAGGCCCCCTTGCTACTTCTTACATAAGACAGTCCATCTCCTGACTCTGGGCATTTATTTCACTATTTCCTATGCATAGAATGCTCCCCCTCTTTATCTCTTCCTCCTAGCTTCTCTGCCTTTTTTCAAGTTCTAGATAAATTCCCACTTTCTATAAGAAGCTTTGACCAGTTCCTCTTAATTGTATTGTTTTTCCTCTACTGATTATTAACAACTGAACCTGTATATACCTTGTTTGTACTTGGTTGTTTGCATGTTGTCTCTCCTATTAGAGTGTAATCTCAGGTCAAATACTGTCTTTTACCTTCTTTGTATTCCCAGTGCCTGCCACATTGTAGATGCTTGATAAATGATTATGATTGGCTGACTCACAAGAATTTTTTAAACATATACTATGTACCAGGGAATTATTGGCCAGACCTAACTCAGGCTAGTCCAGTGAATCAGACTTGTCCTTACAATATAATGGAAACTTCATGCATCATAGAATGCAATAATATAACTTGACTTAGAATTATTTTTAAAAAGACTTAATTTCTACAGTTAAAAGCATATCAAATCATGACATTCTCCTTTCCTCTGCCTCTGATGTCACTATTAACAATAAACAATGCTGTATTAGAAAGGTGACCCTGTAGAGCAATGGGATTCCGTTAAAACTTCTGACCTGAACTTTCCTTAGACTGGAACTCATATTCCTCAGGGCAGCAATAAAGTGAGACACCCTCTCTTCTCTATTAACTAACCAGCCTGACCTACATACAACAAACGCTACTCCTCCAAGTCTGACACTATTCTAGTTTGAATGGCTACAAATGCAAAGAATGAAATAATCCCTATACTCATGAAGCTTATATTTTGTAGAGACAATGTGTGTATATAAGTATTGACAGAACACATATATAAAGAATAAATACAAAATACTTAAAAGGAATTAAAGATATAAGGTAATTCAGAAGAGAAAGTAGTAGTAGTAGTTGGAGAACTCGGGAAAGGCTTTATTGAAAAAGTGTAGCTTGAGCTCCATCTTGAAAGAAGAGAGGAATTCAGTGAGGTAGAGGTGAGATGGGAGTGTATTCTAGGTTGAGGGCACCCAGCTGAAACACAATAGAAATTGGAAATGGAGTATATGATTCAAATTCTGTCTTTCCTATATATTGACTCTGCACTATAGGCAAGCCATTTAATTCTTCAGTGTTCTAGGCAACTTCTCAAACTTATAAATTATAGAATTGAAGATTTTCTTCAGTGCTGAGAGTTTCCACACTGAGTAGATCACAGGATCGTAGATTTTAAAGCTGGAAGGGACCTTTGAGGCCACTTAGTACTTCTCCTTTCTCTTACAAATGAGGAAATCTGAAGTTCAAAGATATAAAGTAACTTGTACGTGGTCACACAGTCATTTAAATGTGAAAATCTAAATTTGAAACCTGGTTCTTCCAGACTCCAAATTTAGCACTATGACACATTCACACTGAAATGAAACCAACTTCCCTCCACAGTCACTTGCCTTCCCAACAAAAACAAAATCTATTCAATGACCTTGGTTAAATGATATGATTCCTATGTAGTTCTTTAGAGAAACAGCTCTTTATCTGTAAACTGAGAAAAGTAGGATATAAGAAGACTGGAAAGTGACTTGTCTTTTCCCTAGCTCAAAGGAATTATGATAATCTGGCAAAGAAAAGCAGAGATGTATATGCGTTTTTTAATTTAAATGTTCAAAATATACCCTAAGAATAAGGACCACATATTTCTAAGGATAGCAAAGTCTCACATTTCAGAAGCACCAAATAGTTTTTAATATTGAGTTGCTTTGGAAAATACATATGAATTCTTCTCGTTTCATTTCCCATAATATTCAGGTATCTAAGGAATAACTCTGCATGAACACAAGTATTTATTAAACACCAATCTTTCTTTCCACTAGCTAACCTACTGACAAAATTCAGTGAACAGGCTATATCTCACTTTCTCAATTATACCTTGAGACTGTATTCCATCCTCTATGATCACAAATGAAACTTGCCTTACAATTTCTTTGTCAGACCTACATTCTTCAAAATGAAAACACACCCAATGTTGTCTCAAATCTCCAATGCTGGTGGTGCCTCCCCAATGCCATTAAAAAAAGTATTTACTTGGTCAATGGACCAGATGTTTTGAAAATAATAGGCAATGGAACTGGGGTGGAACCAAGATGGTGCAATAGAAAAAAAAAATCAGCCAAGCTCTCCCAAATCCCACTCCAAAAAACTCCCATTAGTAGCTGGCCTTGGACATAGCTATATTTGGCAGCAGCAGCAGTTTCTGGAGTTCTCAGTCCATGGACAGTGATAAGGTCAAGTAACTGGTAGGAAAGAGAGTGCAGGGGACTCTGCTGGCTCTGGGTTCAGGACCCTGTTGCATTGACCATAGGCAGTTCTGGGTCACAGTCTCAGGGCCAAAAGGAACAATAGCACTTACAGCTGCAGGGAAGCAGGGGCCTGGGTTGTGGTTCCAGGACAGAGAGGAGTACCTGTGGTTGCTCATGGGGGATTAAGGACCCTGCTCTCAATTCCAAGACAGAGGCAAGCACTAGCAATTACAGCTGCAGGAGAACAGGGGACGTGGTCACAGTCCCAGGTCCAGGAGGAGTGCTAGCACTGGTGGCTACAGGAGAGCAGAGCACAGGCCAGAAGAGCAGTGACCGCACCTCTACCTAGGTCATACCACCTTGGAAACACCAAAAACCTATAGACTCCAAAGCTAGCTCTGAAAACAGCATCAAGAAAGGCTTAAAGTTGGGGTAGTGCTACCTCCATCCCTCGAGCACAACCCAACTTTACCATGAAGTTAAGGGAAACAATCTACTTATATGTGCTTCATTATACTGCACAAGTTAATATTTAAGATTGCTGAGATTTTTAGAAAGTTATGTCTAATTTTAAGAAATCTCTTTCTCAACAAAACACAAGTAGCTGGCTGGGTGACACAGTGAATAAAGAACTGAGTTCAAATCTAGACTCAGACATACTACATTTTTTTGAAGAATTAGTATTATTGACGTCTGGGTTAGCAGACTGAAGTAGACTAGATCCTTATAGCAAATATTAGAAGCCCTAGGAATCACTGAGTGAAAGCAAATGACAGGGGCTACATGGGAGAGAAGGACTAAGCTTGTCAAATTATAGGTAGGAGAAGAAAGCGTGATGATAGAGTGAGAAGGTATCTAGAAAAGTACCGAAGAGGTAGTTTGAGATTTCCACAAGGGAGACAACTGTGTCTGTCACATGACATAGCATGTTGTGTGACATGCTTGCCACATGTCTATAGCCTGATGTAGCATTTTGTCACCTGATGAAATGTGCCCACCACATGACATCATGTACCTGACACATGTCATATCTTTCTATCACATGCCATGTCTTTACATCATATGATGAAGTGCACCTGCCACCTGGTATAATATTTGTCATAAGACATATTACTTTCATCCCATGGTGAAGCATACCAGTGACATGATACAGCATGATTCACATGATGTATTGCATGTAATAGTGTTCTGTCATGAGAAGTGAAGTATACACCACATGAGGTAGCATGTTATATACCATTCCATCACATAACATAGCATCTCTGTTATCTGATGTGGTATGTTGGTCATATGACATGACATGCCCGATGACTTTCTCAAGCACTGACTTTGGCATTGCTGTTTTATTTCCAAACTATCCTGTGAATGAAACATTTGAAATATTGTTCCCTGAGCAGTGGAGGTGAAAGACCAGGTCATCATGATTGCAATGATTTCTGTTATATGCTTTGCTCCTGGTGAAAGATAAAATATTACAAAAAAAAATCTAAGAGTTTGGTAATTTCTACTAATATTATATGTACTAGTTCAAAAATTAATGACTTCATTGCCGAATAGAAATATAATATCTGGGCAATAGGGATGTTTTGCTTTCCAAACTGTGAACTGAAATGCTAAAAACTATACTTTCTCCCAAGAAACCAAAATAACTCCTCATGAAGCCTCTTAGTAATCTTCACAAAATCCACCTGTAAGTTCTTCTTGTCTTCATTTTTCCCATTTAATAGAGCATTAAATAGATATTAAGTCCCAGAGTTTTGGGGGATGTGACAGTTCTACCTTTGAACTAAACTATATTTCTGAATTTACTTTCATCATGGACATTATATGTTGGTGTATGTATGTATGTATGCACAACACACTCAAATTCATACATATGTCTACGTATATGTATACATACTTGTCAACAAAGATGTGTCTACATGTTTATATGCATGCACATTATATCTACATCTTTATTTCTATAATGACCAGTGTTTTAAGGATTGCAAAGTATTTTACAAATATTAACTCATTTTATCTGCACTACAATCCTGGGATATGAGTGCTACTATCATCCCCCTTTTGTAAATGATGAAGCTGAGGCAAACAGAAGTTAAGTAACTTACCCAGAAGCACAGAAATAATGTTTGAATTCATATTTGAACTGATATCTTTTTAACTCCAAGTCCCATCCTCTATCCACTGTGCCACCTACCTGCCAACACAAGCATTCACATAACTAATATAAGAGCATACTTTTTTGGAGGTTATATGGGACAAAGACAGAGACAATGAAAAATAAGGGCTCACCTTTATTTAGGTTAAGAGGACCTGAGAGCGTTGAATAGCTCAAATGCATATGAAAAAACCAACTAGGGTAAGGAACTTGCCCCCTGAGCACAGACTGACCTCCATGCCTTTTTTTTTTTTCTCAACCCTCTCATTTGCAGAGGACCAATTTCGGAAATTACTGGATGCTCACCATAAGCTAGGTTGCGCTCTGACAGAAAGGCAACCCAGTTCTAAACCAGAAAGAATTATTAAATGCTTTTCCTGCCTTCTATCTGGGATGTGACAAACCTCTGAGCCAATGTCATGGGGGAACAGAACTAGAGGCACTTATTCTAATCCCAGGCTAAGGGGTCTCTCTCCTTTCTGAAGCGATACAGTAGCACATAAGCTGAAAAAGCAGAGTAGTACCCAGTTGAGCCTCATACCAAAGCTACTGAAACTACAATTGCACCTAAAAGATCAATTCCACGAAATCTAGCAGATTCACCGATCCAACAGAGATTCTGTGCAGAAAAAAGCCCTCCTAGCCTAGCAGCTGAGTGACCTATCCATGTCTGATGCCAGACTCCCACAGTGAGTTTCACGAGAACTCTCCAGAGAGAGAAAAGACATAGAAGTCGTTTTTTCTAGAGTTTCAGTTGATTGGCCACATATGCTCTCTATAAGTATGCTTCACTAACACTGTACATTAAGTTTATGGTTACCCCACTACCAGCCCATACCCTAAGACTCTGTTTCTCTTAAGAAGGTGCTACAGATTGGGGTGAGGAGCTTTGTAACTACTCTTCTTGCTTTTCTATTTGAGTAAATGTCTTTTCTAAGAGCTGGTTCTGTTGGCTCATTGTTAAATGTGAAAACGCTAGTGAGGCCACTGAGCTACAGTGTTGGTAGCCATCTAGAACTGAGCTGGTGACCTCTAGAACTGAGATGACATTCGCCTGTAAGAAAATTAAATTTGCCAGCATGGAGGGAGGGTTGAAGGAGTTGTCCCAGAGAGGGATGCTGCAATGTTTAGCCTTTTTTATACATATTCTGCCCTACCTACATATCATAAGAAAAAAAAAAACAATAACAGCTACTAGCTTGAAACATTTATAGCAATTTAAGTTTATTAAGCATTGTCCTAATAACAAAGATATGAGGTAAGTAGTACAAATATTATCCAGTCCAGCTGATGAAACTGAGTCTAAGAAGCAGTGTTGTGACTTGTCCAAGAGTCTTAACGCCAGTAATAGAATATGGATTAAAATTCAAATCTCTTAACTGTATATTCATGAATGTACACATACATATCTCGATACACAATGTACAAATATACATATTTCAAATTTTGAGGGGTTGACTATTAGCATATGTTGATGTTAAAATTCTGTGGCAAAGCCTGACATAGTAAGGACTTGGTATCTATTCTAGAAACGGAATGAAAAATTGACTGTAAGTAACCATTGGGTTGACCTCTTTACTGTTGTATCATTTTTTGGCTACTTCACTGACACATTTAGTGGAGTCACGCAATATACCCAAGTTATAAAAATGGCCCAAAATACAGAAGTCATGATATTTCACTGGTGCATGTTTCATTACTGCATCACAGAATTTCAGAATTGGAAGGACCTGCTAAGGCCTTCTCTTCCAAATCATATCTCTCTCTCTCTCTCTCTCTCTCTCTCTCTCTCTCTCTCTCTCTCTCTCTCTCTCTCTCTCACACACACACACACACACACACACACACACACACACAATCTCCTTTGTAGTATACTCAACTATTAATCATCTTTGCTTAATGACCTCAAATGTTGGGGAGTTGTTTCCCTTCCTAGGAAGCACATTCCACTTGAGGTTACCTCTCCCTGTTAGGAAATTATTCGTCATAGCACAGATAAAATTATATGATTGCAGCTTCCATCAATTAATCCTCATTATGTACCTGAGGCCAGGCAGTACCAGAATTTCACAGAATAACAGAAGGGAAATCAGCAGTAATCTAGGCCAAGCCATACACAAAAGGATTCCCTGCTATGATATATCCAACAAGTAGTTGTCCATTCTCTGGTTGAAAAACCTCCCAGTAGGAGCAACCCGTAATATTTCCAGGCAGTCAACTCCCCTTTAGAACATCTCTAATTGTGAGCAAGTTTTTGCTTGTTGTTGTTGTTGCTGTTGTTGTTTTCCTTCCTTCAAGCTTAAATTTGTCTTTTTCTTACTCCGCCCACCCCCATTATTCCTCTTCTCTAGGAACCAACATGAGTTGGAGACACTAATAAAAAAGTTTTGCCCTTTGTGGCCAAGCAAAATAGATCAAATGTTTCCTCCGCTTGAAAGACCTTCAACTACTTGAAAATGGCCACGTGTTCCTTCAAGGTCTTCTCTTCTCCACGGGCTAAACATATCCAGTTCCTTCAACTACCTTTTTCTCTAGCTCAAGGCCTTTCCTTAACATTTTACCATTTCCTCTGAGATTACTCCCAACTCTCTCTCAGTCTCTCTCTCGCTCTCTCTCTCTCTCCATACATATACATATATATATGCACACACACACACATATATATACACATATATATATACAAACACATATATGTATATACACACATGTATGTATATGTACATACATGTGTGTATATACATGCATGTATATGTATATACACATGTATATGCACACATATGTATATGTGTATGTATATGTGTATATATGTATACACACACATATATATAATATACATGATATATACCTACATATATGTGTATGTGTGTATATGTGTATACACATATAGATAGATAGATAGATAGATAGATAGATAGATAGATAGATAGATAGATAGATAGATAGATAGATAGATGATAGATAGATAGATAGTTTTTACATACTTATTTACATGTTCTGTCTCCCCCATTATGCTGTGACCTCTTTAAGAGTAGAGTTTTTTTCCCCCTTTCTTTGATGATTGGCATAGCACTCGGCACAAATTAATCACTTTTAATAAGGGCTAGTTGATTTCCTCCTAGTTTTCCTGCTCTGAATATTCTCCAAATTATCAACATCTTTTTAAAAATACAATACCAGGAACTGAATACAAATATTGCAGCTGTAGACTGTTCAAATAGATCTGACTTTCTAGATGTGCTAGGACAAGGAAAATATCAGTACGGCAGTTACTAAGAAATATTATGCTACTTAGAAAATCAATTAGTAAAAATTCATTTAAAAATATTTGAAAGCATACCAATATACTATTTACATTTCATTAAGCGAATGAAGTTTTGGGTTGTAACCAAAAATGATCTCAAGGGAGTAAGCAAAAATTAAATATTACATGATTTAGACTCATCAATTGTACAAAAAGTGACAGAATAATGGAATCTTAGAGGTTGCTTTGGCTTTGGAAATAATGTAGTCTGTCCTCTTCAACAGATAATGGCTTTGAATTTCTCAGAAGATAAATGACTTACCCAAGGTCATAACATGTAGCACTTTATTTTTATTTACTTATTGCAATTTTTTAATTGACCTTCAATGTTTCAGATCATAGCTCTAGAGAAAGGAAAGTCCTCAGAAGTCAATTAATCCAAATCCTTTATTTTAGAAATGAGGAAACTGAGGTCAAACAACTTGTCCAAGATTACCCACGTAGGAAATTCCCTCTACCAGTGAAATTGTCACACACTTTAACTCTTTGAAAGTGTTGTTGGACACTGAAAAGGTAAGTTACTTGTCCAGGGTCATACTACTGTATGTTAGAGCTGAGTTCTGAACCCACATTTTTCTGACTATAAGGTGGATTTTAGGCCATGTTGCCTCCTCGGCACTTTGTTGATTAGAGTCACAATAATATTGACTAGGCAGACACTCCCATCTTTGCTTATATCAAATTATGTCTATATGTTGTATTTAGGTCAGGCTCAAATAGTCCTAATATGGTTAATTTCTTTTAATGTTTCACCCAAATGTGAAATCATCCACAAAGTTCAATTTAGTTAATCCATGCAGACATCATCTGTGTATTCACAGTAATGATTTGCTGCATTGCAGACTTAATGCCCAGGCACGTACAATTTATCTTGGCTATGTCATTACTATATCCAAGAATGCCTACCACAATTTATTTGATGATCTTTGTAACATCAGGACTATGGAGCTTTCAGACATAATATACAATAGCAATAGGATGGAGTTCTAGTTCTTCTAAATTGCTAATGATTGGCAACACACTATACAGCAGTCATTTTCATGCTCAATTTAATGTGCTCTTAGGCAAAGTTCACTTATTTCCTTGTACTTCCAAACGCCCATGACATGGTTTAGACAATAGGTTGAAAATGAAAAATAAAAGTCCCACTGATCAATCAAAGGCTCACTCTTTTTATCTGTTTGTTTTTCAGCATTGACCATCTTAGTATGGTAAAGCCCTACAAAGTCCTGCTTCAATGCATTATCCTGCCTTGGTTGTGACCCTCTGTTCTCAAAAGCTATGCCAACAAAAAACAAATTAAAAAAAAAACCTGGCAACTTCTACCAAAGTAGAAATGTTTTAGTAATGCCCCTGGCAACAAATCTTAGTAAAATTTCAGAGCACTAATGCAGTTAAATATAGAAAAGAAGGCATGGCACCTGTAGGGTAAGAACCTGTTAGTCTCCACCCTCCCTCCCTCCAGCCTTAGCAATCCATGAAACACAGAGGAAAAAAAAAATGTTTGTCTATCCAATGGGCCTTCTATTTTTGCATCAATGCTGGTTTAAGTACTGGTAAATGTGACTCCAAAAAAAGTATTTTTTAAAAAAATAGATTTTTAGTTTTGTCTTTTGTTTTTACATTGCCTAGATCCACTACCTCCTCTATTTATCACTCTGTCTCCTCTTAAAGAGTTATCCTTTATTACAAATTTTAAAAAATAGGAAGAGGAGAAAACAGAAACAACAAATCTAATCAAAGTCTAGAAAACTTTTGATGTTGAACATTCATGGGGCCCCCAGGTCCCAAATTTAATCATTGAACTGTAATCTTCTCAAATCTCTTTTTTGAGGCCAATTTTTTTTTTCTTTTTAATTCCACTATACTTAGACTCTTACTTTGTGATTGGTGTCCTGTCTGATTATATTGACGTGGTGATTTGACTTGGGATCAGTTCATGCAAATATTGCAACACCTTTCTGAATACATCATTTTTTGTCATTGCTTACAGCAAAGTCATATTTCATTCCATTCATGCAAATCTTGTTTAGCTATTCCCCAACTGATGGACATCTACTCTGTTTACAATTGTTTGCTACCAGCACACAAACACAAACACATACACACACACATGCACACATACACACAGCTACCATGAATGTGTTGGTCAGATATTTGTGCCTATCAGTGGAATCTCTGGGTCAAATATTATGGACATTTTAATCAGTGTATTTGCACCATTTAAAATTCATTTGCAAAATGGTTATATTAATTTATAGCCTCACCAACAAGACTTTATTGTTCCTGTTTATCTACACTCTCTTTAACACTGACTTTTCCCTTCATCTTTTGTTATTTTTGTCAATATGTTGGGTGTGGGGTGGAACCTCAGGCCTGTTTCAACTTGCATTTCTATTATTTTCAGTGATTTGGAATATTCTATCATATGATTTTTAATACTTCTTTTGAGAATTGTTTGTTCATATCCTTTAATCATTTATCTATTAAGGAATGTCTTTAAATCTCATATATTTCTGTTAGTTGTGCATGTGTCTTGGATAATCAATCCTTTTCAAAGCTCTCTGATGCAAAGTTTTGTTTTGTTTTTCAGTTATCTAACTTAGGTTCTATTTTAAATGCATTAATTTTTGTGCAAAATTTTTAAATTTCAAATAATCATAATTATATGTTTAATCTTTTGTAATTGCTTCTATCCCTTGTTTTTTGAGGAACTTGTCTCCTACCCACACCTGTGATATCTACTTTTCTTCTAATTGTGTGTGTGTATGTGTGTGTGTGTGTGTGTGTGTGTGTGTTATGATGACAGAGTATCTTAAGAATCACATAGTTTTTAAGTTGTCAATGAACATTAACTTGACTGTTATAATTTATTTCTGGAGGAACTTAAGCACAATATGACATCCTTGCTGTAAATGAAACCATGGGAAAGAAGGAAGTTGAAGATAAATTGAAGGATTTTTCACTGTTTCAAGATGGAGGGGCAAAAAAAAGGAAAAGAAAAAAAGATGAGAAAAAGAAGAAAACAAAATCCCAGGATATTTTTAACATATACAATAAAATTACAAAGGAAACCATTTATTTTCTAATACATTTGCCAAAATATATATTTAAAAAAAAACAGTTCACAGACCCCATGTTAACTGACCCTGCTAAATGAATATGGTAGACTCTAATAAACATGAAAAGACAGGTTGTTGATATGAGTCATCTCTGAGTCAGATATCTATGTAGAGCCAGACCCTAGATTCACCAAAGCCATGGTCTGAATTGATAATGAGAGTGATAATATTTGTAAACAAAAATAACAAGGAAGAATAACAATTAGGAAAAAAAAAACATGGCATGTGTTAAAGAAAATTTAATCCTGAAGTATTAAATAAATAACTGAAAAATAATAAAGAATGGACCCAAAAATGACATCAACAGTGGCTATAATAATTTTATCCAGAACTTTGAACAACATAAACTTGCCCCAACAAGAAGACCAGAAAGTGTTTTAATCAGAGACCAGCTGATTTACTTGCCAAACAGAAAAAGGTGGCTGCCAAAGACAATCCTGGGTTAGAATATAAACTCATTTGTAAAATCTTGCAGAAAGGGAGGATATGCATGATTGTATTATCTCATAAAGCAGAGAGAAGCAATGGAGAATAAAACCAATTTCATTTTTTGTTTGCATATCATCTACTCAATCAATCTTCATTTAGATATCTTTGGAAGGTCTTCTGTTCTCCAGCAATTAAGTTAGAAATCTGGCAAACAGCATCTTATAGGATTATACTATATTGTAGGTGATTCCACATTCCAAGCTAGAGAAAGCTCAGAGGAGGGCAATCAGAATCGGTGAGAGAATTAGATACCATGTGGTAAGATTGGTTGAAATGAGCTATTTATCCTGAAAAAAGAAAGACTCAAAGAGTATAATTATATCTGTTTTTAATTACTTTCAAGAGCTGCTATGTTTATGAGGCATTCAACCTATCCTACTTGACAGAAACTAATGGGTCATTGTCAACTTGGAAAGAGGTCTCTAGTGAGATAGGGAGGTATGTAGATATATAGACAGAGACAGATAGATAGTACATTATTTAAGTGTTCACTTAGACAAGTGGAGGCCATCTCCAGTCAACTTGATCTGCATTTTGCCACCGGGCCCAGATGGCTCTGGAGGACGGAATGAGGCTAGTGGCTTTGCACAGTCCTCTCTCACTTAAATCCAATTCACTTGCAAGCCATGGCAACACCTTCCTGATGTCATGGTCCTCTTAGACAATGAAGAACAAACAACTTTAGTGCTAAGCACTAAAAATACAAGTGCAAACACATAAGTCGTTATCCTCAAGGAGCTTACATTGTAATGGTAAGACAACATATATAGGGGTATTCAAAAGGGAGTGGGCACCAGGAAAGGCAAAGAAAGTGGACCCTGAAAAGAATACAGGTGATAATGAAGTGAAGCCTGGCCTGGGTCCTTCCTAAAATGGTGGCACCAGGGAAGGAGTCATCAATGAATAGAGGAGTGCTATGGTTTCTCAGGGAGGCAAAATAGCAGCCCTGGAGGAGAATGATTTCAGGATTTGGCCTTGGCCCTGTGATATTTAACAATTTTATGAATGACTTGGAAAATTGCAGAGGAGCCATATTTATCAAATTTGCAAATAACAGAAATCTAGGAAGAGTAGATAACTCACTATATATGTGACCCCTCTTCTTCCCATTAGTCTATAAGTGATCTCTTCTTTGAATTCAAGTTCCTTTATTTATCTGTCTTTGTATTCCTGGGACTTAGCATAGTTCCTCATTATTTTTGTTGGTTAATTAATGTTTATTAAAATGTTTAGTTTAAAAGGTTTGAGTCCTTAGTTCCATACAGGCATCTTCTTAGTTATGCCTGAATAAAAACTGCGAAAGTAGAGAGAGATTTCCATTGGCACAATTATAACCAGAAAAGGGTCTTATATTCTTTGTTTTTGGTGAATTGGGATGATCTATTTTGAGTTATGCAGCTTGTTTTTTTTTTTCCTCCCTGGCATACATAATTTTTCAGTTATTTGATTGTAAATCCAGGGGTTGGATATTTCTAAAGGAAACTTAAGGGAAACCATAATTTTTATATTAGAGCAATGTGAGGGTTTGATTTATGCAGTGCAATCCAGTTCATAAAACAAAATTAAATGATAGGCCCTCAAGTTAGACTTATCTATTCTGATTTCCATATTATGGTAAACAAGATTTATCAAATTAGTCCTTGGAAATGAAGTATTTCATGTGAGATTCGAAATTTATCATATGACGCCAGCTTCTTTGAAATGAATAGGATTATTTAGGGTGTCAACATATTAATGGCATCAGGAGAGTACTAAAAGGATTAGGATCAAAGACATAAGGTAGAATAGCACAGGGCAAACAGAAGTGTTGATAGAGAATAAACTAAGTGGTTACTAGTGGTAAAATCCTAAGACATCCAAAGAGATCTCATATCCATATGCTTCCCCCCCTTCTGCCTGTAGGCTAACTAAATGACAGGAAGTAAATTTGACTGACAAATATAGGCAGTGCAAATGCAAAGGTCCCAACATGCAGTGCAAGCCCAGCAGAGCTGCTTTTTCTAAATAGAACTTATGACTGTAGGAATTCTGTAGCTTTACTAAGAATAGTTACATAGTTATTGATACAATTGCATAATCCTGACTGCTGCTGGGCTCCAAAGTTACTAAGACCCCTTTTTAGCAACCTAAAACAAGTTGTTTTCAAAATAACCAGCTGTGGGATGAGACTCAGGTTTGTTTTTTGTTGCTGAAGTTGTTATTGTTGTTGTTGTTGTTTTTCCTTCCCATGAAGGAATTTGGAGTATTTAAAGTCACAGGGGAATCTCATAAGCCTTGAACAGGATTCCCTGGTGTAATAGAATCAGCTGAGATTTAGGTCCATTTTTTTTAAGTAAACCTGGATGAATTTACTCTACCACCCCCAGAATTCACATTTTTTTCAAGATAATGATCGATACGTTTACTGAAAATTTTATAAAATTGTTGCTTAAAGCTTAAGATCTGAAAATAATTAATTGCCAAGCTATTTGATATTGCTTACATTTCCAGGATACAAGGAACTTTTGTTTTCCAGGGCCTTCTGGGCACCATATGGGAAGGCAAGTTTCCCAACTTTTGAGAAAACAGAAGGGGTTATTAAGAGAAAATCTGTGAGAAGTTATATATTGACTATGATACTGGTCTTCAACTTCATACCTTTTCTTCAGGTTCCTTCTTTTCTCTACTGTTAACCTTACTAGATGAAACTTCTACTCAGAGTTTATGCCCAAGCTATCCTTTTTTTCCAATGGTTTCTATCACACCTGTCACAGTTCTATGGGCATCTATTGGGCATAACAGATGAGTAAAACATGAAATACGTCTATTGGAGTCCACTCTAAGAACAAAAATAGTTTATTGAAATCAGTAGACCCTTCTATCTTTATTTGGAGAGACTGAGCAAAGTCAAAAAGGAAGGCAACAGGACTACTAAAGACACCCAAAGAAAGAGAAGAAAGCAAGGACAACAAGGAATTGGTATTAAAGTCATTCTAAACCTCACTTTATACAGTAGTCAAAACTGACCCTTACAAATGAGGGCAACCTTTCAGCTAGGCCCTTATTTTGGTTTTAGAACTAACACCTTGAAAATAGAACTGGTAAGGGTCAGAAAATGAACATAACCAGAAATGATGGGAAGGAGTTTAGGGGTCTCTGGTCTTTAGGTCATCACAAGAAGATAAAAGTTGAAGAATTTAGATCTCCTGGGCATCTGCTTCAGTTTAGCTCAGGGATACTCCTGGATCAGTTCCAATGTGAAGATCCATCCTGGACCTGAGCCACTGAATTATTTTCCGTAAAGAAGGCGTGGTTCTTGACCAGAAAGATCAGAGGGCGTACTCCTGAGGTCATAGGAAGAGCAGAAAACTGGAAGTTTCTAACCTGGAATGCTGAAAGTATGGAATTTTACAAGTTGAGAAGTTTCCAGTTGGTGAAAGGGTCTTCAGAGATGAACAAAACAGAAGGGCAGGAGTCCCAGGCAGTAGAAAGGCATATGATGAAGGAACAGAAAGTCTTTTAGACAAAGAAATATTAGTCTAAGAAACAGTATTTGTTGTTTGTTGTTCATTGTTTCAGTCGTGTCAGACCTTTTTGATTTCATTTGGGGTTTTCTTTTTTTATTCTTTCTGGGGAGGCAATTGGGGTTAAGTGACTTGCCCAGGGTCGCACAGTTAGTAAGTGTCAAGTGTCTGAGGCTGGATTTGAATTCAGGTCCTTCTGACTCCAGGGCTGGTACTCTATCCACTGCACCACCTAGCTGCCCTCATTTGCGGTTTTCTTGACAAAGCAACTGGAGTAATTTGCCATTTCTTTCTCCAACTCATTTTACAGATGAGGAAACTGAGGCAAACAGGGTTAAGTGACTTACCCAGGGTCACATAGCTAGTATCTGATGCTGGATTTGAGCTCACGTCTAGGACCAGCAATACAAATTGTTATATAAATCGATATTTTAGAGGTTTTCCTGGTTGGTTCTGCTCACTTCATTCTGCATTGTTCATATAAGTCTTCCCAGGTTGCTCTAAAATTTACCTTTAGTCATTTCTTGTAGTGCAAGAGTATTCCATTAGAGATAAAATAAAAGTGAGGCCCATAGAAGTTAAGGGTCAATTTCACACAAGTGCCAAGGAGCAGAGTCAGAAATTATTTAAAACTCTCCTGACTACAAATCTAGTACTCCTGACATTGCAATGTAGAAAGGAGAGAGAAAGAGAAAGCAGGAAGGGGAGCAGGCAGGAGGAGAGACAACACATTTATTAAGCATTTATGGTGTTTATTCCTAAGGATATAAGTACAAGCAAGCAAGACAGTCCCTGTCTTCCAGGACTTTTCATTCTTATGGGAAAAGATGACATGTAAAGGGGTGCTTGAAAAGTGGTTGGGAATAAAGAAACAATACCTCTATGGGTCACCTGCATGATGGAGAGATGGACAGGAAGTGGCCAAGAGACATGGGTCTCAACAAAATAAGGCGACAATTCACCAATTATATGCAGCAGAATAATCCAAGATTCTGCTGGGGAAAAGGTGTAGACAGGGGTAAGAGTAGAAAAACATTGAGGAAATGTAACCACAAAGTGGTGAAAAGGCCTAAAGACTGGTAAGATAAGGCAGGTGATCATTTTAAATCACCTTTCATTTGTTCTGTAACATGATTAACTGATTTAATTCATTTTTTCTTTCAGCTTAATTGTCTCTGTGCTATGTAGAGAGAGCTAAGATCACATTTAGTATATTGGTTAGAACTTTTGTCCCTCTCCCAAATTATACTCATTTGTATTACCAAGAATGTAAACTTCTTGAGGGCAGGGGCAATTTTATTTTTGCAAAACCTGCCCCTAGCATACATCCTGGCATCTGACTTTTTTTTTGTCTGTTACTGTATTGGTTCAGGTAAATCTCAATTAGGGGAAAAAAAAAACAACTTCCACCAATACAATTAAGCATATTTCTTGCAATTGTTAGGCTTAGACAATGGCTGCATTGTTTGACTGCCAGATGGTGCAGTGGATAAAATACTGAACCTGGAGTAAACAAGACTAATCTTCCTGAGTTAAAATCTGTCCTCGGACACATACTAGCTGTGTGACCCTGGGCAAGTTACTTAAGAATGTTTGCATCTGTTTCCTAATCTAAAATGAGTTGGAAAAGGAAATTGTAAACCACTCCCCTATCTTTATTATTTATCTATTTTATTAATGTTTTTAAAAAAGTTTGTGAAGCAATCAGGGTTAAGTGACTTGCCCAAGGACATACAACTAGTAAGTAAGTGTCAAATGTCTGAGATTGGATTTGAACTTAAGTCCTCCTGACTTGAAGGCTGGAGCTCTATCCAGTGTGCCACCTAGCTGCCCCCTCCATCCCCTATCTTGGCCAAAAAAATCCCAAACAGGCACAGCCAAGATGATGGACACAAAGGAGGCACTTAGATGAGCTCTCCCAAATAAATATTTCTTTAAAAAGAATTCTGGAGCAGCAGAACCCACAAAATAATGGAGTGAAACAATTTTCTAGCCCAAGATGGCTAAGAAGGTTGGCAGGAAAGGTCTGGGGTATGAACGGAGCTCAATCCAGTACAGGGTGGCCCCAGAAAAACACCAGCAGGCCAGGGAGGCAATTGAATCAGCTGATACAGTGGTGGCTTGTGGAGCTTTCAGCCCGCAGATGGTAAGGAGGTATGATAACTGCTCAGATAGAGATTACGTGGGTCATTACGGTGACATTGGGTGCAGGACTCTGTTGCATTGTCCACATGTGGATTTGGGTCCCAGTTATGGACTGCAATCCTAGAGAGACGAGTATCACTACCACACCAGAAATTGTGGCCCCAGTAGAGCAGGGACCCTGGTCACTGTTCTAGATCAGAAAACAGAAAACAACAACAACAACAACAAAAATAGCCTGACCGTAAAAAGCTACTATGCTGATAGGGAAGAAATAAACATAAACTCAGAAGAAGAAAACAAAGTAAAAACTTACATCCGAAGCCTCAAAGAAAAAAAATGTGACTCAGTTTCAGGGTTAAAAAAAATTCCTGGAAGATGTCAAAAAGGATTTATATGGGGAAAGAAATGAGTCATGCAAGAAAATCATTTAAAAAAAAAAGAATCAACATCTTGGTAAATGTGGCATAAAGAAAATACTGAAGAAAATAATACCTTGGCTCCCGCTACCCGGACTGTCCGCCGCTACGGCCTCCACCTGCTGTGCCAAGCCCGGCTCCCGGCCCCTCCGGCCCGCGCCTCCGCCGAGGCCGCCCTGGCCGCAGCCTCCGCTTTTGGCCAGATGTCCTTCACCTTTGCCTCCCCCGACGCAGGTGAATTTCAACGAGGCCAATGTGAAGCAGGTGGATGTCCCAACCCAGAGTGGGGCCTTTGGGATCCTCACTGCCCACGTCCCCACCCTGCAGGTGCTGAAGCCCGGCGTGGTAACCGTGCACGCCGAGGATGGCACCACCACCAAGTATTTTGTGAGCAGTGGTTCTGTCACAGTGAATGCAGATTCCTCGGTGCAGCTGCTGGCTAAAGAAGCTGTGGCTCTGGACATCATGGACCTGGCGGCCGCCAAATCCAACCTGGAAAAGGCCACTCAGACCTGTCTGGGGCGTCAGATGAGGCAGCCCGGGCCGAGGTTCAGATCCGGATAGAAGCCAATGAAGCCATCATGAAAGCGCTGGAATAATGAGCTGGGGAGCCAAACCCTCGGAGTCGTCCAGAGATGGTGTGACTGCTCTGCCCCACGGTGATCCCCTCCCTGAGCTTAGGAGACCAGAAAATAGGAAGAAGGAGGATGCCTGCCCCCCAACCCTGCCTCCCTTCTTACTCCCCTTTTCCCCCACCCCCACATTAAAAACCACAAGGGTTCTGGACTTTGAAAAAAAAAAAAGAATACCTTTAAAAAAACAGATTGGGCCAAATGATAAAAGAGGCACAAAAATTCACTGAAGAGAACTCTTTAAAAAAAAAAAGAATTGGCCAAACAGAAAAAGATTTAAAAAAAAATCATTAAAGAGAATTACGTCTTAAAAAGCAGAATTGGCCAAATGGAAAAGGAAGTAGAAAGCTCACTAAAGAAAATTGGGCAAGCGGAAGTTAAAGATTTCATGAGACACAAAGAATCCAACCAATAAAATCAAAAGAATAAAAAAAGGTGAAAATATGAAATGTGTCATTGGAAAAAGAAGTTTCCTGGAAAATAAATTGAAGGGACATAATTTAAGTATTATTGAACTATGTGAAAGCCATGACTAAAAAAAAACAGCCTAGGCATCACCTTTCAGGAAATTATCAAGGAAAATTCTGATATTCTAGAATCAGACAGTAAATAGAAATAGAAAGAATCTATTGGTCACTTCCTGAAGAAGATCCCAAAATAAAAATTCCAAGGAATATTATAGTCAAAGTCCAGAACTCCTAGGTCAAGGAGAAAATATTGCAAGCCAACAAAAAGAATCATTTCAAATCTCATGAAGCCGCAGTCAGGATAAACCAAGATTTAGCAATTCTGTATGAAAAGAGTAGGGCCTGCAACATAATATTTCAGAAGGCAAAGGAGTTAGGAGTACAACCAAGAATCACCTCCCCAGAAAAACTGAGCATAATCCTTCAGGGGAAAAATAGATAGTCAATGAAACAGAGGACTTTCAAGCATTCCTGAGATGAATTACAGAACTAAATAGAAAAGTTGACTTTCAAATTTAATACTCAAGAGAAGCATAAAAAGGTAAATAGGAAAGAAATATAATAAGAGTTTCAATATGTTTACATTCCTAAATAGGAAGATAATACTTGTAAATGCTAAGAACTTTATCATTTATCATTATTATGGAATTTAGAAGGCGTCTACATGGAGAGAGACCATGGGTGTGTATTGAATATGATGGGATGATACCTAAAAAAATTAATTAAATTAAATTAAGGGATGAGAAAAAGGAATTGACTGGGAGAATGGGAAAGAGAGATTAGAATGAGGTAAATTATCTCACAAAACTAGAAGTATGAAAGATCTTTTACATTTAAGGGGAAGATAGTAGAGGTGGGGCAGGAGTTTGAACCTTACTATCATCAGAATTGATTCAAAATGGGAATAACATACACATTCAGGTGGGTATAGAAATAGAAAGTAGGAAGAGAAGGTGATAAGAGAATCGGACATAGATGGTAGAAAATAGGGCAGACTGGAGGAGGTGGTAGTCAAAAGCAAAACACTTTTGAGGATGGACAGGGTAAAAGGACAGAGAAAGAGTAGGATTAACAGAGGGAAATAGGATGGAAGGAAATACACAGTAATCATAATTATGAAAAATAATTACAGCAAGTTTCTCTATCCATGACTGTCTGTATAACATATATCAAATTGCTTGCCTTCTCAGGGAGGGAACCACTGAAGGAAGGAGGGAGAGAATTTGGAACTCAAAATTAAAAAATAAAAAAAAGCAAATGTTAAAAAAAGTTACACGTAATTGGGTAAATAAAATATTCAATAAATATATTATTTTAAATAATAAAACTCCAAATGTGGTCACAAAGAGTCTGACATGACTGAAAAACAATTGAACACAAACATCAAGCACACTGAAGTCAAGTTCCTTGACTAGAGTCCCATAGCCAATGTGTATCAGAAAAAGTACTTGAAACCACATCTTCTGTACTGGTTGGCCACCTGCTATCCCAAGTTGAATTGAATTGATACTTGTTGATCAGATTGAATGGAATTCTTTCCATATCAAAGGAAGAAAGCTAAGATAAATGTTAATAACTGCTATGAAAATATGCTAAAATGAGTCTATAAATAAAGATGGCATTATTTATATGATTCATTAACACTCGTGATTTCAGGGGAAATTACTCTCTTCCCCCCAAAAAATACTTTCTTCTCAAGTTGATTTTTCCTTTGGAAAAAAAAAAGCAGAATGTTAAGCTAGAAGGTCCCTAAATCCTATTTCACTTTTTGAAACTCCAGTTCTCCTTCTTAGAATTGATTCAAAGCCACATGGACTTGTTTCAGACTTTGGTCACAATTCAATGGTCCATTTCTTCATTATTCTTACATTTTTTCTCATTCAGATGTTTTATATCTGACATTATAAAGAAACCCAGAAGAATAGCCTAATTTCACCCCTCACGACTTTTTTTTTTTTTTTGTGGACTCCAGATTCTTTTTCTGAACTCTTAATATAACTCTATGAGTGATACTATGAAGAACTGTCATTGAATAGTTTTGGTCCTGTGTAAAATACCTTAAACATTTTCTTTCACTCCCACTTTTTGTTAGAAATGTTTTCCCCTTAAGTCAATAGTTCATGCTGCTCTCTTTTTGAAGCCCCATAGTTTAAGTAGATCTAAGATAAATAGGGGTGTTGGCTCAAGGATTTTCAGAATGTAAAAGAATTCATCCTCAAAACTGATAATTCCTCCCTTAAAAAACTGTAGATTGTAAGAATATATATATATATATATATATATATGTGTGTGTGTGTGTGTGTACATATGTAAATGTGTATATGTTTACATGTTTATATACATGTGTAGATATCTGCATTATGCATATGTATGTATTAGTATATTGTATGCATAGTTATGTAAATACTTATATAAAATCCATTTGTGTATGTGCCTCTAAAGGGACTGCCATATCTACATAGGGAGGTAGATGGATAGACAGACAGACAAGCTTGGCAGTTCCTGAAAGACACTTAAACTAAACTTTCTTGACATTTGAGATTGGTGGAAAAGTAGCTGAAAGAACTTTAGAGGTCATGTACTCTAGCCATCTCATTTTACAAATGAGGAAATTGATATCCAAATAGCAGATCTTAGTTTCTACCAATATCACATAGCAATTTGATAGCATAACTGAGTATGCAAACTAGCTCTTCTTATTCCTCCCCACACTAAATAACACTAAATCTGATTCAACCCATAGACTCATGCTGAAATTTTAATAGAGCTGGAAGGGATCCATGAAACAATGTAGTATAGTGTATACGGTGTTCAATATGAGGTCAAGGAAACACAGGTTCAAATTCTGCCTCTGACGCTTATTACCTGTCTTTTGACAAGAAACATCCTTTCTAAAGTCTGATTTTCCTCACCTCTAACGTTTTTTTTTGTAATTTTAGATCCCATTGATTGCCGAAATTGCTGAACTTTAAGTTCCATTCAGTTCTAAATCTATGCTCCTATTATGAATTCCAGTAGATAATCACCACTATAATAGTCCCACAATTCACATAACTTCAACAAACATTTTTAAAAGTACCTACTATATGTATTGTACCGTGCTTAGGAGTATAAAAAAACATATGTCATGACCTCTCTCCTTATAAAGTTTACATTCTAGTAGAGAAATACAAATAGTGATAATATAAAAATACAAGTTCATCAAAGAACTATAAATAGTGCTTTAAAATATTGTTCTAATAAGCCATTCTTTATGAGTATAAAACTGCTTTCTTCCACCAGGCAGTGAACTAACGTTTCTCACCTCACCCTGGAACTTCCTTCTTCACCTGGGTCCTTCTTACCTGGAACATCCATTTGTCTTTGTGGTCTCTACCCTGAAATGTCCTGTGGAATGTCAGCCTTCTTCTCCCATTGATGAGTTTCTCATGGGGCCTGCATTTTGGGGAAGATCCCAAGCCTTCCTATCCTCATTGTCTTCCTAATTATACTTCTGATTTTCTGGACATCAGTATTATACCCCACAAGTGTACATGCCCTCTACTGTTAGCTTTTGTACTCCCTTTTGTGTGTTGTCTTCCCCCATTAAAAAATAAGCTCCTTAAGGGAAGGAATTATCTTCTTTAGCACAGTGCCTGGACCATATCGTATGAAATACTAGGTATGGATTTGAAGTAGAATTTGATATGTAAATTCAATATAGGAGAGGATTAATAGTAATGACTAACCAAAGGTCTATTCAGCTCTAATTTTTGGCTTTGGCAAGAGTACCAAATGTATATCTTAATGGAGAATCCATCCCCTTATTATTAGCTATGAGGGGACAGTGAGGGAACAGGTTAAAAGGGGATATAGAAGGGGATTTAGATGTAAGGGAATGGGAGAATAACAGAGTGATTGCTAGAATGGGGGTAGGTTAAGCAACAGGAGGGTAAGGTAACAGGTAGAGGCAAAGTGGAGGAGTTAGGAGGGATAAGAAAAAAGAGATACACACAAACATAAAAACAAAGACTAGGAGTAGAATCTCTTAAGGAAAGTATATGTTTATACACGTATGCATATATGTATTTATCAACATACACATATATGTATGTATATATATATATATATATATATATATTATATAATATGTGTGTGTATACATACATAAATCTATCTATGCTCAATTATAGCCTTAGGGTAGTAGGTAGTGCGGAGAAAAGTGGGGGAGGAACAAAGTAAAAGGTGCACAGCAGAGAACAAAAGAAAACCTATAAGAAAGCAAAGATAGTTTTCAACATAATGCACAAAATTTAATATATAGGCTTTCTTGAAATGAAAAGTTATAATTAAATATTTTGAATTCTCTCCTATGTTCTGCTATGCACATGACATGTTTTTTTTCTTTTATTGTTTTATGTTTATGTTTATACTGTTTCTTTCTCTCTTCTTAAAAAAAAAAAAGATTTAATTGGTTGTTGGGACTGGAGACCAAGTGTTGGATGTGGCATAAAAGACCCAGTAAAAGAAGGGTCAGGAATCCACAGGCTTAATAGAATCTCCACTGCTGCAGGAGTCACAAAATCTTTCTAAACTGATATGGTCATTACGATGAAGGGAAAAGGAAGCTGTGTCCACCTGAATCAGTGCTATACCTTTATTAAATCTTCTTTCAATTCTTGTGATCATTTTTTTTAACATTACATGCTATATGGTCCTGAGTGTTTTATTTAGTTCTAATCCCAAGACTGAAATATTGGACTAGCCTGAGCTAGGTCTGATGTAGAAGAGCCATCAACAATATTCTGTCAAAAGTCATTGAAACGTGAAATAAAAACACAGTAGCGTGGAAGGGCTAGAAGGAAGAGCTCACTTGTAGTTGTAAAAATCTGGAGTGGCTTTTTAGAGGAAGGTCACAGGAGTATTCAAATGAAGGAGGCAATTTCAACAGGCAATAAGATGAGACCATTCCAAGCATTTATAGACAGACCTTCAGAGGCATGAAGAGTAGAAAGGAAAGGACAAGAAAGAAGTCTGATGTACTCTCTGGTATGTCTAAAAAATAAAACAGGTGAAAGGGAATAGTGTGTGCTCCAGTTTGAACTGTTATGCCCAGACTATAGAGTCCCTGAATGAAGTGCTGAAGTGCTAAAGCAGTTATACAGTACTCATTATCAGTCACCAAGCATTTGTTGAGAGCTTATTATGTGCCAACTATTATAGGGATGCAAAGAAAGCCACCAAAGATTTTTCATCATGTGTCCTACATATTAGAAAGATGATTTCTGGAATTGTGTGAAGGATTGACTACAGCACAAATAAATGAATGAACAAAAAGAGGGAGATTTTTTTTTTTTAAGTAGGCATCACAAATGATTGAATGAAAGTAGCAGGGAGAGCAAAGAGTCATTGTTAGATCCTAAGCTTTCAAGACAGGCTAAATAGGAGAATGGTGGTATACCCTCTTCTATTTGCACTTTACACAGATCAGCTAGAAAAACCTTGAATAGAAATAAGGAAATTAGTACAAGTGCTTGGTTCAGACAAGAGAATGAAATTATTAGTTCAGTTTTAGTAATGTTAAATTGGAGTGGCCAAAGGGATTTCCAGATGTATATAGAGATCTAGTGAAACAGCATTGAAAACTCCTAGACCCCAGCTCATTAGGAAAATTAGGGCTAGAGATAGATTTTCAAATTATCTAGATGTAGAACTGATTACTGTAGTCAATGTAAAATATAACAAGGTCAATGGAGACCATGTAGAGATAAAAGAGGAGAGAAAATAGAGATTTAAAGGACACTGACATTTAGAGGATATACAGAGGAAGTAAAGACATTAAAGAATAAAGAAAAAAGAACAATCAGAAAGACAGAGCCAATATCATTTAATGCAAGAGAGAAAAGTCTCAAGAAGGGTAGGATGTTTTATAGTGTCAAGAAGCTATTCTTGTTAGATTTGCAGTTTCATGTGCAGTCATCTTTTTTTATTATACTGTGTTACGTACATGCTTGTTTTGTTCCATGAATTCAAAATAAAATATTTTAAAAAAGTAAAGTCATCAATATATTTTGATGATGCCATTTTCAGTAAATGGTAAAATGATATTCAACTCCACAGCTTTCTATAGACTTTCAAAGGATTCAGGCTATTATCCAGGTGGATATTCTTTCCAGTTGTGTTGCTCAGATTCAGGAGTATGCTGGTACGTTTTTGACAACTGGTTCTCTAAAACAAATATGTATGGAGGATACATGTTTAATCTGTATTATTACCACCTTCACTATCATTTAAGCCTATACCAGGGGTGGGGAACCTGCAGCCTCGAGGCCACATGTGACCCTGCCTTAATCCAAACTTCACAGAATAAATCCCCTTAATAAAAGGATTTGTTCTGTAAACCTTGGATTTAGTCAAAAGGTCTCACCCAAGGATCTAGAAAGCCACATGGGGCCTTGAGGCTACAGGTTCCCCACCCCTGGCCTAGACAGTCAATAAAAAAATCAGTCAAACCATGATCTGAAACATTTTTCCATCTCTGAGGTGTAAATTCTCACACCGAAAATTTAACAATTGGTTCTCAAGATCTGGGTTCAAGCTGGCTTCAGCATACCCTGTGTCAGTCCTTTTCATCTTATGTGAATCCTTGTTTATGTGCTTTCAAAAGGCTTCATGTAGGGTGTATTACACATATTGGAGGCCTTCATCTAGATGTTTAATATTCCATATGAATTTGTACAATACTTGTGTCCTAACTTTTATCAACTCCTCCTTGAAATATGCTCAGGCCACCTCTTTTCTGAACATATGATATTCCCTATTTCACTCTTCATAAACAAGTCATGCTCAGTTGTGTGTTTAAGTCTACTTAAATTCACTATAGGTCCTTCCATTGCCACTTGGCCTATCTGCAATTTTAATACTTTCGAGGGCACAATGTTCCAAGATAATTAGTCACATAGCATTACTTTTTCAAATACCACTCCCTCTGCTCCTCTTTCTTCTTCACCCCTTCCTTGTCAGCTCCATGCCACCTACTACAGAGAACATGGTCTAGTAGGAACTTTTACTCTGATCACTGATCTTCTAATTTGACTCTCACAGACAAATCTTCTAATTTGTGACTCTCACAGAGCACCATTTCCAGAAAGCGCTACCATGCTTCACATCACTCTCTGCTCTCTAACCAAATCGTCCACAGCCACCTAGCAACATGTATATCCCTTTTCTTCCATCCTCCTGCGGTTCTAGAAACATGAGCCATGATCATATCTACTATCCAATATTTCAGAGTGTACTATGTCCATTTATTCCCCTATATCCCTACTCATCATTCTTGTAAATTTCTGGACCAAGTGCCCCTACCTAATGTGCTATTTCCTCCATTTGAATTTCAAGTTCTTGAGGCATAGGCCTTCTCTGCTTTTGTATTTGTATACACAATTTTTAGCATGGTGCTTGGCATATAGTAATCACATACTATACAGTAATAATGATAATAGCAAATATTTAAATGTATGTAGCAATTACTGTGTGTCAGACACTGCTAAGTGCTTTACAATTATGATCTTGTTTGATCCTCAATTTTACAGATGAAGAAACTGAGGCAAACAGGTTAAATGATTTGCCCAAGGTCACAGGTAGGAAGTATCTGAGGCTAGTTTTAATTCAGGTCTTCCTGAATCCAGGTCTGACATTCTAAGATAGATAGATAGATAGATAGATAGATAGATAGATAGATAGATAGATAGATGTGTGTTTGTGTGTGTGAGGCTTTTAAAAAAATCTCATCTGAGTCAAATGCCTTTATTGCACCAGCAAGCAAGAAATACATTTAGATTCTGAAAGTCATATACATTTACTAAACAGTCATTTTCAAAAATCTAACTGTTGTTTTAACATTTCTTAATTTTAAATTTTCTTGTTTTGTTAACCTATGAATTGTTTTTTAAAAAATGAAAATTTAATATAGAAAGAACAATGAGATTGTTACATATAATTTTAATGTATATTAAATCCAAAATTATAGTAATAAAATTATCATTTATCACTTTTCTATTAAAAAGAGCATTATAATTTTAATAAGTATTA
>NW_027555847.1:71563622-71636122 GCF_003287225.1 Phascolarctos cinereus | reverse complement strand
GAGAAGTTTTTGTTTTGTTTTGTTTTTTGAATTTCTTCAGCAACATTTCACCTGTTATACTTGTTTTGCCACTTAAGTTCTTTCCCAACCTCATCATTATACATTAGTCCATCTTAAATTATTATGCATATATAATAGAATATTATTTTGGCTCAATAAGTCATGGCAAATTTTAGTCCAATCACTTACATTTTTGTAATAGGTTCACATTTATCCAAAGCATAGTACTTGCTTGCTTGCTTGGCATTTTTCTCCATGGTTCTAAAGTTATTCAAATTAAAATGATTTTTATTTGACGTTTTAGAAATCTTACTCTGAACTTGTCTCCTTATGGAGCTGTCAAGGAAAAAGCTAAGCTGGCAAAGGGAAAAAAAAACATGCCACATTAATTTTCCAAATTTGATAGACTGCTGGCAACAATGATAGAATCTTATTGAGTTCTAAAGAACTTACGAAGTCTCTTGGTCCAGCTTTCTGTGCAATATAGAAATTCCTTCTATGGCCTGAAGGTATCATGAAACATCTATAAAAACATCAATTTTTAATCAGAGGATCAGAGTTCAAATTCTAGCTCTACTAGATACCACCCATCTCACCTTTGGCAAATCACTTGACTAGCTTGAGCCATCTGAAAAATTAGAGTTTTGGATTAAATTACCTCAAAGATACACAGTAGTTGCCTAATACACATTTGAAGGACCGAAATGGGTCTGAATGATTTTCTAGACAGTCAATAAATAGTTATCAAACACCTGCTATGTACCAGGCATTGTACTCAGCTCTGGGGATACAAAAACTAAGAAAGAGAGTCCCAGCCCTCAAGGAGCATACCATCTAATGAGAGAAGATAACAAAAAAGAAGTTAAAACAGTGAAAAGGGGGCCAGTGGGGGCGGGGATGGGGGTGGGACATTGGAAGAAGGTTAAGCACATTGCCCCTTAATATCTTTCTTACCTCTGTATCTCCTACACTCAAAGAGGAATCACCTAGTGGAGGTTGGGGGGACAAGAGGAAGCATTGAATTTGCAATCAGAAGACAGAAGTTCAGATCTCAATATTACTGCTTAGTTCATTGAGAAATTTACTTAATTTCTCTATACCTTCAGAAAGGTCTTTTGTCTCTGAAAGGAGTAAGTTTAACTAGATTATCTCTAAAGCTCCTTCCAGTTTGAAATATATGACATTATTCATTTTGTACGGAATTTTTAAGATTGAAAAAAAGGAAGGGCTGGTGTTTATCAGCCCTCACTTTATAACAAAGATATTATAGACCTACATGAGTCACTGATTGGTGGAAAAAGGAAGACTGGTTGAATAAGGCTTGTTTGGCTGCTAAGGCTCCTTTTACATTCAGTCGTGCTACAAGGTTGCAGTAACTTGTAATTTGAAACATCTTAGACTCTATGTTAGCTATATAATTGAGACATTTCTCATTTTTGTTTTTAAGTATTTACTGAGAAAGAAGGTTGAATTAGATTCTCTCTAAAATCCCTGTTAGCACTAAGTCTATCACTGGACTTTTCTGCTTCCTACATTTTGCAATTTCTTGGGTTCTGCTCTTGTTTTGTAAGTACAATTAAAACATTACACAGTGTGTCTTATAGGATAGTGAGTTAGTCTACAAGTTAGAAAGACTTTGGTTCAAATCTCAACTCAGACATAAACTCTCAATACGAACCTGGGCAAGTCATGTGACCTCATTGTTTCCAGACTACTTTTTATTAGTTGAAGAGCAAGTTAAGATCTATTTTTGTAAAGAAAATTTCCTCACTTGGTATCCCCTGTACCAATGACATCATAAGCATAGGTCTAGTTACATTTATATTCACACATATGTATATATGCATATATAATAAATATACATACATACATATATATGTATAGTGAACATGACCCCACTAATCTTAACCATGTGCTTGAGTTTCCGCAATATCCCCAATATCCCCAGATATTGTACAAGCTAACAGTACTGCTTGACATACCAGTGATCTTTTGAAGACTGTTGTTGAAACCACAAGGCTGAACTGGTCACCAGGTGCCATGCTTTTTTGCATGGTGCACAGCTGCTTCAGCACCCTAGTTATCAGTACCTAGAAAAATTCTCAAGGCTTCTTGTTCTGGAAATCTAGAATAAACTAACATTGTGATTTTTCAGCTTTAAATATTCTGATGTAACTCCCACACAGTTAGCAGTAGACTACATTCTGTTCTTATGTCTCCCAGAGTGCACACGCTGTACCTGTCCCAACAAATGGTTCCAGCTTTGCCCTTGACTGTGACTTCATTCCTTTTGTTCAGGCAAATGCTGTGCCTCAAGTAATCAAACTGCCAATTAATTAATATACACATGCATATGCATGTGTGTGTATTATGTTGTTATTTCAGTCACATCCGACTCTTCATGACCCCATTTGGGGTTTCCTTTGCAAGGATACTGGAGTAGTTTGTCATTTCCTACTCCAGCTCATTTTACAATGAGAAACTGGGGCAAACAGGTTTAAGTGACTTGCCCAGGATCACACAGCTGGTAAGTATCTGGGGCCAGACTTGTGATCATGAAGAGGAGTTTTCCTGATTCCAGGCCCGATACTCTATCCACTGAACTCATTTAGCTGCCTATGTGCCCATGTATATTTTATATACATGGTGCTAAATCACTGGTTCCTACCTGTGAACATTAGCCCTCCTAGACTCAAT
Source organism: Phascolarctos cinereus (assembly GCF_003287225.1). Taxonomy (NCBI): domain Eukaryota; kingdom Metazoa; phylum Chordata; class Mammalia; order Diprotodontia; family Phascolarctidae; genus Phascolarctos; species Phascolarctos cinereus. Next base: position 71,633,425 of record NW_027555847.1, on the reverse strand, counting down.
CTACTGAGTACCCTGGCTTCCTTTAAGTCCCAATTAAAGTTCCATCTTTTACAGGAAGCCTTTCTTAACCCTCCGAATTCTAGGGCCTGACCTCTATGTATATCTTTATCATGTATATAGCTTGTACGTATATACTTGTTTATATTTTATCTCCTTCATTAGATTAACACGTCCTTGAGAGCAGGGATGGTCTTTTTGCCTCTTTTCATATCCCTAACACTTAGCAGAGTGCCTGGCATGTGGTAAGCACTTAATAAATGTTGTTTAACTGAAATTTCCCCTTTTCTGGCAATTTTTGTATTGCTGTTGCAGTCTATCAAACAATGTCATTTTCATTTAAATTAGAGGGCTACCAACTGTTGCCTGCAGGCCAGATTTCAGCCTGCCCCTTGATTTTTTGTAGTTAACTAGGTAGATTATTTATCTGTCTCTTTGTTTCTTTTTGCTAGCAGGCCTACAAAAATAGGCCTCATTTAGCCTCACAGCCATCATTTGCTGACCCTTGGTCTAACTCAAAAGTACTTTTCTTCTACTTATATACTATCTGTTAAATGTTTATATCTTGGGTTATATTTTCTTTGATCTTTATATGACCTATTCTCTGATCGTATTTTGACTACTTTCCCTTCCTTTTTTTATTCTTTTGTTTTTCTTTTTCTTTTAGTATAATTTAGAGATTTGGATAACATATAAATTCATATTCCTTGATTCATAACACAACTAGCCCAAGTCCAAAAAGGACCATTTAGCAGGATACTCTAATACATATTTAACTATATGGCCTCTTCAGTCGCAAAGTCATGAATTCAGCACACCAAGAAACTATTTGGGCTTTGCTTATCAAATTAGCTTAAACTTTTGATCAGCTGAACATCACAAACATGCAGACAAGGCAGTTTTCTACTTTTTTCTATGAGCGTATATTTTGTGTATTAACATGTCAACATCATAATAGTTTGCTCCCCTTTTTTTTGGTCTTCTCACACCTAGGAAACTCATCTGCATGATGACTGCTGAGCTCAGCTTAAATAGATGGCAGCCTGGAAATGCGGATTCTTGACAATATTCCTTCTTCTTCTGGAAATTATCCATGAGATTACAAATGCAAAGTATCTGTTCTTTCACGCACCAGCCTTGTGAATCTATTGGCTTATAGTTAATTTGAAAACTCAATGTCTGGATGAAATATATTCCAATATACTTGATGTCAAGGACTATGCCATATAATGGTTTCTTATTCCTTATAGCAATTAGCAGTGAGTAGTGGGCATCTAGAAGTTGCTTAATAAACATCTGTTGATTTGAATGTAGTTGAACCAATTATATAAAAGAGCATCTTCTAAAAATAGCCCACATTTCAAGGTTTCACATATTTTTAAACAGTGACAAGAATCATTTGGTTTTGAAGCACAACAAACAATGCCTTCAAAACATTTTCTGCAAGGAATTTTGATTCCATTAATCATAAAAATCTAAGGGGCAGCTAGGTGGCGCAGTGGATAGAGCAACAGCACTGGAGTCAGGAGGACCTGAATTCAAATCTGGCCTCAGACACATAACGCTCACTAGCTGTGTGACTCTGGCCAAGTCACTTAACCCCAATTGCCCTCATAAAAACAAAACAAAACAAAACAAAAACACCATAAAAATCTTTAATACCTATTTAGGTTTTATAAAATTGGCTTAGGAAATTGTTCAAAACGGTTGACTTTTTATCTTTTTTTTAGATGCTGATGAATGTTTTGAAGGAAAAAAAGAAACCCGAATCAAGTCACTTTGTTTAAGAATTGATTAGTTGTTGCCTAGTTGTTTTCAAATGAACTCAGTAATTATTTTAAAATTATTCATTTAGAGCTAACCCTTTCTGAGACTGAATTTATACTATTTTAAGCACTTACTGAGGAAGTAAAATAGCCATAATCACAAAACTATTATTCAAAGATTTTTTCTACCTATTCTTTATAATTTTTATAATTTTTTAAAATCTCACGACTCTATCACTTTCCTGCTGAAAACACTTCAATAGAGTCCTACTGCCTCTATGATAAAATATGAATTTCTTAGCATTTTAAAACCTTCATTGCATGCTGGGACTTTGACATCTGTACCAATCACCCTAGATGAAGGTATCCATGTAAGAGACTCCAGGGACCTGCTTCGGGGAGGACCATTCTATATACGCTTACCTTGTGGATGGGAGCAGCCTTTTTCATTGGATGCTAACTGAAACAGGTTGTATCTTTAAAACTACAGCTGATACAGTCTTGTTCTCTTTCCAACAGTGTCCAAAAGGACCAAAGGGTTAGGGCCCTGGAAAAATACAGCAAAGTTGCCACGAATTAAGCCTGGTGGGAGGAAAGGCTACCTCTCCATCCCCTTTAAGTGCTATGGCCCCAAGAAATCCCAGGTTTGGGGTTTTGTTTTGTTTTCTTCGTCCTTTTCAGTTCTAGGCCCAGGGAATGGATTTCTTGGACCTAGGTATTTGTGCTTCGTGATCTTGGGTGCAAAATTCTAGGCCATGTGTTGCTGCCAGTCCAAAAGGAAAGCACTGAAAAGCCAGGATACCCGATCAGGAGCCCAAGCGAGCTTTGGATTTTGTCAGCATCCACCCACTCCTCTCTTTTTACTTTTAGGAGATAAGCTGTTTTCCAGAGCTAAGGCCCAGCAAGCAAGCTGTGCCCTGAGTTTGGCATAAAAACAATCCTTTGTGCTCACCCTCTGGATGAATTCTGTTGCAACTAAATCACAGAAGGGATGGTCCCCGAGCTCTGGCAAACACTGACAGGCTTAGACATTAAGCCCTGCTATGGATGATCTTTTTGACACCAGTCAACTTTGCCTCGTTGTTGCTGGTGTGTCTAAGCACTGTCACTACACTAAACTTTGATTCTTTGTCTAGTCACAGATACATAAATCAAGGGTTAGCCCCACTGCCTCAGGTGTCCCACTAGAGCAGGCCCTGACACATGGGTCTGATTTCTCTCCCCCAACAGGATGAAGAAAGCCTTTCGCTTTTAATCTGTGTGAGCTCTTGGATATTCTTGAAGTTGGTTGGTTAGTTAGCTGTTGGCCCTTGGTTCTCAAAGAGGACCACAATGACGTCACTACACTAGAATCCAGTTTCAGTGTCTCTGACTGTGGCTGATCAGACCAATATGAGCTTGGAATTGGGCACAAATAGTTCATGTGAACATTTGGGGTGGCTTCTCTAAATGTGAGCATCTTGCATTTCCTTTGAGCTGCTTTGATACTGTCTAGGTTTCACAGGCATACAACAATGAGGTCAGCACAATGGCCTGGTAGACCTTCAGTTTAGTAGTCAGCCTAATACTTCTTCTCTCCCATACTTTCCTTCGGTGTCTCCCAAACACTGTGCTAGCTGGGGCAACGTGTGTGTCGACCTCATTTTCAATGTGTACATCTTTGGAAAGTACACTACCAAGATAAATAAACTTGTCCACAGCATTCAAAACTTCTCCATTTGCTGTAACTGATGGTTCCAGTTATGGAACCATCCAGTTCCTCCGTCTGGTTCTTAGTCTGAAAGGCTATGTGGTGCAACATCCTTTTCTGTATGCAGGGACCCAACCCCATCAGGTCTAAATACTTAGAAACTCTCAGGATGAGAGTTTCCCATGATCCTCAGAGAAACAGCCCAAATAGCAATGGGTTTAGAGTGTGGTGTAGTGGTGGCTGATGGAGTACCTGTGTTTTCCTGGTGTTAATTGTTAGGCCAAGATTACCACAAGCAGTAGAGAACTGATCCATACTTTGTTGCACCTCAGCTTCAGAGGCTCCCTTGAATGCACAATCATCTGCAAACAGAAAATTATACACCAGCACTCCCTCCACTTTGGTCTTGGGTTGGAGGCTTTTCAAGTTGAAGAATTTACCATCAGTGCAGTAGCCGACCTTGATGCCATGTTCATTCTCACTGAAAGCATTTGACAACACAGCTGAAAATATTTTTGAAGTTAATAGTAGTTTGTCGGTCATTTGTTGCCAGAGTTGACAATTTGGAACTTGTAGGACTATATAGGAACTGAAGAACTGAGCTAAACTATGAATTTAATCCCTCTCCACCCTCCCCAGAGACTGAAGTAATTTATAGAGGGATTATGTCCACATTCCCCAGGCATGGAAGTAGTGCTGTTTGTATGTTTGTTCTTATTATAAATTGAAGTAAATGTTCATTTGCAAAAGCTAATCTTACTGTTTACTGGTTAAATGAAACTGAAGTTGATGGGTCCCTTAAAATTGAAAGGAAGAAAATCAGTGGGGACTGATTGGCTGGAGCCAATGGGAAAGATTGCCCAAAACTTTCTGCCAAGTCACCTAACTAGTACTGGAAAAGCCTGAGAGAGGGGTGAAATGTCACATGCCTGACCTCCAGGCAATGGGGGCCAAGGAAGTCACTGCTGCAAAAGTTTGGCTCCAGCCTACTTTTTTTTCTTTTTTTTTAAATTCATTTTTATTTTATTTTCAGTTCTGAATTCTCTCTCCAATCTTTTCCTCCCTCACCCACTGAAAAAGCAAGAAATATAAGACCAGTTATAAATATGACTTGTCAAGCAAAACAAATTCCCGTATTAGCCATGGTTAAAAAAAAAAAGCTTCAATTTGGACTCTGAATCCATCACCTCTCTACGTAGTTGAACAGCCTGCTGTATCTGAGTCCTTTGGAATTGTGATTCATCTTAAACATGTCAAAGTTGTCAGTCCTTGTGTCTTCATTTCTCATCTGGCTGCACTACTTTGGGACTTCTCTGAGTGACTTCTACACTGTTTCCCTGAGTCAGATACCTTTTCCTCCTCTGTCCACCTTTTCAGCTTTCTTTTATGTGTTTTCTTCCTATATTTACTGAAAGCTCCTTTAGGGCAGGGACTTTCTTTCTTTTTTGTATTTGTATCCACAACTGCTTAGCAGAGTACCTGTCACACAATAGGTGCTTAATACATGTTTAGTGACTATTGATTATTGAATTGGTCTCCTGCTTCTTTCTTCACTTTGCATCAATTCATTAGATCTTACAAGATTTCTCTGAAGCTATCCACTTCATTTTATCTTGAAGCATGATAGTTTTCCAGCACCTTCATAAACCATAACTTACTCAACCATAACCGATGGTCATCCCCCCAGTGTCCAATTTTGATGTCATTATGAAAAAAAAAGTTGATGAAATATAGGGACCCATTCCTCTTGAATTGGAATAGATACTTAATAGCAGTATCATTGCATCAAAGGACATGTATAGCTTTGACAGTTTTTGGGAGGGCATAATTCCAAAATACTTTCCAGACCCGTGGACCAGTTCACATCTCTACCAATAGTATGTGCGTGTGTTATCCCACAACTCTTTCATGTAAGTCAGAATTGTTTTGATCTACATTTATCTAATTATTAGTGATTTAGAGCATTTTTTAATGTGGCTGTAAAAAGTTTGAATTTCTTCCTCTAAAAACTGTCTTTTCATCTCCTCTGCTCATTTATCAATTGGACAATTGTTTTTATTCTTATAAATTTGACTCAATTGCCTATGTATATTATTTTGTATACTCATTCTTATATTCATTTATGCTTGGGATATGGTAGTGCTAGGGTGGCCAGACTGTCCTTTAAAACTTAATTGAAAAATATGAGAGGAAGGGAACTCTTGTACATGAATAACCATCTTTTCTCTAGCCAAAATGATATCACTAAAATTTTAAAAAGCAACAATAAAACAATCATAGATTGCTTCTTATGCTCGTGGAAATTATCATTCCAAAAGATACTTTTGATTATCAGAGAGGATCAGTCTTAATAGTATGAAGCCACACCAGGGATGGAGGTGTGCTAAAAAATATGGTAGTAGTTTGTTCACTGAAAAAACTCTTTTAGCTTCAAAGGGTTATGTTACCCTTTCCCTGATGCATCACAACATTTTCTCTGAGAAATAAGAGGTCAAAGAGAAGAAAACTCAATCCTTAGCTTTTCAACTGAAAGCTGGCCTTGTACTGATCAATTAGTTATTGTTTCCATGTTCCTTTGGTTGCTCACAGACACATGGGGGGGGCACTTCTTTTTTCTGAATCAGGGAATTGCATATGTTCACTCTCCTCCTCCAAACTGGGAAAGTCCTTAATCTTTCATCCAATTAGAAATCAGGTTGCCTGTTTTATGGTCTCCTTTTAGTTAATTGGCATTTATTTCATTAATTATTTTTAATGCATAAAAGTCTGTTTCCCCCTGTATTTGGAGTTCAGGCCTAAGTTGAGGAGGTCAGGTCTTGGTTTGTTGGGCAATTGGCATACATTGCTTAATAAATCGATAGATTAGAAGATCAGACCATCATTTTCCTTAGTCATTTCATCTTTTACTCACCACACTATGAAATGAGGGAATTGGACATCCGTGGTGTCAGACTCTAATAGAAATAACTGCGTAAGGATCTCTGTGGGCTTCATATTGACAGTTTTAAAATGTGATAATATCAATTCCGTTGTATTTTTATTTCTTTTGTTAAATATTTCCAAATTACTGTTTTAATCTTGTTTGAGCCATACTCAGGAGTTTTGAGGGCCGCATACAGTTCACACCTCTGGACTAAGTCATCGTTAAGGGCACTTTCCTGATGCTATAAGTGTAAGTTTGAGTCCTGGCTCTTACATTTAGTTCAGTAGTTGTGCAATCATGGGCAAGTTACTTAATCTTTCGGAGTCTAGTTGCCTTATTTGCAAAACAGGATATAAATACATGTACCATTTGCCTCAGAGGATTGCACTAGGTGCAACTAGGCCTCAGAGCCTGTAGAGTACTAGGCCTGAAGTCAAGAAGACAAATCTGGCCTCAGTCTCTTACTAGCTGTGTGATCCTGGGCAAGTCACTCTACCCTATTTGCCTCAGTTTCCTCATCTGTAAAATAAGCAGGAGAAGGAAAATGCAAAACAGTTCAGTATCTTCACCAAGAAAACCCCAAATGGGGTCACAAAGAGTCAGACATGACTGAAAAACTATTGAACAACAAGAACAAAATTGTGCAGGGAAAATAAACAACTACATGTATGCGAATATTTATCATTATCTATTGGTTCATTCATTGGGTTTTTAGGATTCTTACATTCTAGCCATGCAGTCTAGGATAGAGTGATTTATCAGCATATATTTAACTTTTTAATCAAAAGAGAAAAATAATTGTCACTTTGCTCCCATCTTCTTTGGAAAGTATATAGATAAAATGATTGTATGATTTATTTCTTTACCCAGAAATTAATATCACATATGTAGTCTTACACTTTTTATAATTGATAGCATAACATATGATTGAAAGCACTAAATTAGGAATAAGGAAAGCTGGTGGGGTCCATGGAGAATGCACTATCTTGGGCTGATATCAAGTAAATTCTTGAACTGCTTTGGAATTTAAATTCTTATAAAATAAGGACATTTTATACACACATGTACACATAAGTGCCATAATTATATATTTATAATTATCTATATATGTATGTTTATGTATATGTGTGTATATGTACACATAGGAACACACAAACTGATGAGTTCAGGGTGCACCCAAGAATGTTGGGGTGCCACCTGTAATGATGAGGAATAGAGGTTGTATTGTCCTGAAAGAATTCACTGAGACAGTAACCAAGTTAAAGAAAGGCATATATTGGGATAATACACCCAATCAGTCCTGCTCCCATGTTGGAAAGAGTAGAGGTGGGAGGACCTGCCCCTCTAAGTGAGCAAAGCAGCCCCTACTTCCCGTGAGAGGCAAAGGCCTTTACTGGGAGTTTGGTGTCTGGTTTAAATATTTTGTTGAATAGAGGGAAATTGGACAAGAGAAAGGGAGGAGCAAGCATGGCTCCAAAATGCCTGGGATATCAGGAAGTCCGGAGGTGATAAGCAAAGAGAACAGGAAAAGGGGAGGGGATGAGCTGTTCTGGAATTAAGGGTGCTTTGTGATAGGTAAGTCCATGGTAGGGGGCTTCAGTGCATAGTCTTCTTTGATCACTTTTCTGTCTGGTCACACCCTGTATCTTATATCTCACATTCTGCATCCTGCTTGCTCCATCTGCCTCAAGCACACTTTTTTACCTCATCACACACCTCTACACTTCATCTTGGACCATGGGTCTGGGAACTCTATAATGGCATGGTTTGCAGCATTCAGTTCTTTATCATAAACTCTCTGGGTTAAGAATTATTTTATATGTTTACGTCTCATTTATCCAACTAGACAGTAAGTTCTTTTTAGGTGTGTACAGTTGTTGATACTTATTTTGTACTGCTTACAGTACATGGCACAGTGCTGGGAAAATAGCAATTAGTCAAACTTCTTAAATTTATTCCTTGCATTAAAAAAAAAAAAAAAAGGATCCCTAAGGCATCTGAATAGTGTGCTCTCATGATTTGCTTTAAAAAAAAATCTAGACAACATTGTAATGTTTGTTTATATAAAATATAATAATGTTATTCTAGTGATACAATCCGATTTACTTTGCTCTCTTCTTTGAGTTTTGCTTTGGAAATGCATAATCTTGTATATGTTTAATGTCCCTAAATTTTTTTTAATGTCCAAATCTTCTCATTTTCATTTGATTTAGAAGATATGGATGTGTGTGTACACATAATAGTAGGAGGTGTTTAATAGATGTTTGTTAACTTATAAATGGATTCTAAGAAGACCTGGAAAGGACTCTTAAGAAGCGTTTTTGTCACTTTCTTCATATCTAAGAAGAGGAGGGAGGGCTACTTGCTTTCTAAGGTTTCTTTGGATATTTATATACTAGTTTCAGACCCAGAAAATTAGAACTTGTATGGGCAGGAAGACATTGTTGTTCACTGTTTTATTCCCAGCTGAAATGTTTGCTTGTCATAGCCTAGACACAGCCAGAAAATGATTTCAAGAAAAGAGACATTAGATATGTGAAAACTTTTCTTTGTCCGTTCTAATTTGCAATGGTCATGAGCTGCACTATTATGAAGTGGCCCATACTAAGAAGGTGAAAGGATGACTCTCTTCTTTCATAGAACTGTCAAAATGTTGTCAAGCTTACTTACAGGGAAGTAATTTCCCTACATCTAGTCAACAATACAGAATTTGCTGCTCAGGGAACATGTATTGCCTTTGATTAAAACTTAAGAATTTTCCAAGTATATTCCAGGAAAAGAATAAACTAAAAAGTAGAAAGAATAGTCAGAGGACATTAGGGAAATGCAAAGAGATTTTGAAGCCAACAAGTCTAAAATTCATTCATGTGGGGAATATGGAAACTTGGAAGTAAAGAACAAAGAGAACTTTAGAAGTGGAAAGAATTCTAAAGTTTTACTATTTCAACACCCTCTTACAAATGAGAGATGTTAAGTGACTAGGCCATTCTTACTGCTTCTTTAGATAATGACAGCCAGGCCTAGGCCTTAGGCATTCTAATTTCCCTTTCAATGCTCTTTCCTCTTTACTCCTGGCTCTCCCTGCCCACTTCCCCCCAATTATTGCCACTACAAACAAACAAAAATCTGTTTGTTCTTTTGTATGGACCTGGGGTTTCATAAATATAGGGTACTCTAGGTATAGAAATTCCTTATTTGTTACTTAAAGTCTTAATTTCATAAGGTACTATGAGGTAAGTGATTTGCCAGAATTCCCGCTGCCTATCAGTTCAGAGGTAAGACTTGGACCCAGGTCCCCCAGACTGCAACCCTGCATTTTTTTTTTATCCACTAGGCTTCATACCCTCTCACCTGGAAGAAGATTAATTAAATTTGGGGAGGAAAATAATAAAATGTTTTAGTGAAATAGACACTCCGTTTGGGGTGAGATGACCCTCTTTGTGGGATATGTTCTATCAAAAATCATGGTTTAGAGGAGATGACCACCAAGTAAATATATGAACATGATAATAATAAGCTGTGTTATCACATGGTCTGAGAATCAATGAATCTCAGAGCTGGGAAGGACCTCTAAAACCACGTACTCCAACTTATATGTAAACAAAAATGTCTTCTCTATCACTCCTAACAAATGCTCCTCTAGTCTTTGAAGAAGGACAGTAAGGGAGAACTTCTCACCTCTGGATTCTATTGTCATTCAAACATATGGACAAAGACTACAAAAGAGGAAATAAAGATTATTGTCTAAGTGTTTAAAATCACAGATCCACTTTCCCATATATAACCATTCACTAAATTTGCTTGGAAAAACTCTTTTATCTGGACCATATGTTTAAATAATATAGACTTTTTTTTAATACATGGCATTATAAAATCTTTATTACTCATGAAAAAGGTCAACTTGCTATGGTTATTTGATATTTTAACTTTCAATAATTTTAATATGAAATATGCCTTACCTTTGTCTTTTCCCTGCGAATTAAGTAGACAAATACTGGCTGAGTTATGTGAGATTTATTTATTTAATTTTACCCTGGTTATTAATCCAGCTTGGTGCTTCGTCTGGGTCTGAATATCCACTAGGATAGTTCATTAATGACATCCAGCAAAGAGAAAACTGTTGCAGAAAGAATGCAACCATTGCATTCAATATCATCCTGAAATCCAGGAAATCTGCAAGTATCTGGGTTACTAATTTACTAAATGGGTTTGCTGTTCCCTTCTTGGGTCAACAAATATTTCTGTTTTGTAGGAAAACATCTCTAACACAATAATTGTTTTCACCTCATGAATTTTAATTAATCATTAAAAGAATGAAGGATAAATCACAATTCACAGTAAAATGCTTGCAATGAAACCAGAATTCTGTTCTGACTTCCTGCTCTTAGAATGATCTGAGTTAACTATTCAAGGAGGAAAGAACACCTGAATGACTCCAACCCCAGTGCTATGGCAACATCTTGAAATGTATTTCAGTTTTATAAATAATGATAGGGAATAGTTGAAATCATGCATCTATATGCAGGGACAGAAACACAGCCTTCTTTACTAAAGTGAAATTCCATTGATAATACTAATTCAAGTTGTGTAGAAAGAATGTGCAACCTGTTTTTTAAATTGCTTGACCACCTGACAGAAAAACCTCCCAACTTTTTGAATGAATTCCCATGAAGACTTTTTGTTGAGGGATTGGGGGATATTTACTTGCCTACTTCTTTAAAATTATTTCATATTACTCTCTTTTACAGAACTATCATTCCAGGTAAACTATTCAAACTCTTCCTAAAACATGATCTTTTATTTCCCATCACCCTGCTCTTGGTTAGGTTAATACCTCTGTGCTTATGACACATTCCTTCCTCCTCACCTTTAGGTTTTAGAATCCCCAACTTCCTTCAAAAAATAACTCAAGCATCGTCTCTTACAATAGCCTTTTTGGTGCTCCAGACTCCCTTCCCCTAGTTGACAGTACTCTCTCCCTACTGAATTCACTCTGTAACTTTGGATTTATCTATATGTGCACCTGTTGTGCTGAAGAGGTCTAGAGGTTTGTGGGGTGCTGCTGGGAGCCCCCGAGATTGTGACGCCAGGCCCTGCTGCAAGAATTCAACCCAAATCTTCTTCTAGCCAGAGAAAAAGTTTATTAGTGATAAAACATATAGACCAGGTGATGCCCATAAGGATGAGTGAGCATGAGAAAGTCTCAGCCTTTTGGGCATGAAATTCTCAGTGTATTAGCTTAACATTAGTAATGCCCATGGGGACGAAAGGGCATGAGAAAGTCTCAGCTTTTTGGGCATGAGATTCTTAGCATCTGAATGTGGGCCAGGGTAGAATTCTTATACACTGAAGTAAATTTGGGTGGCCAGAGAAGGGGGCTGGGAAAAGGGTCTAGGCAAAAATTCTGATTAGGAGGTCTGAGAGATTGAATAGACAATGGGAATAGATAATGGAGGGAACTGGAAGTGTTTTATGGGGCCTGTAATGAAGGGAACTGGAAGGCATTTGAGTAAGGTCAAACGGTGAGGCTAGGGCTTTCAAAGGGAGATAAAGAGCTTGGGTCTGAAGACAAGTGGGAGCCAGATTCCCTTCGGTGCAAGGGGAGAAGATCTCTGCTTGAGCTCACCCTGTCAGCACTACTGACTAAAGTGAATGAAGGAATCAATTAATTAATTAAAGGAGCTAAACTTACTGAATTGTGCATATTTGAAAATTTTGTTGCAAGATTGTGCAAAACAAATGGAAGCTGGAAGCTGATAGTCTTTCAGTAGTGATACCTTTTTGCTTTATATAATATGGAACACAAGCTATCTTTTATTTTAGCATCTTCGACATTTCTCATATATCTCTCCCCCTTCTCCCAGAGGGCCATCCCTTTGAAATAAAATTCAGCAAAACTGAACAACATCACAAAATCTGATGTATTTAGTATCCACACCCATAGTATTTCCTTCTGCAAAGAGTAGGAGGGGGTGGCATTTTTTCCCAATTCTTTTTTGGGGTTAAACTAAGTCAATATAATTGCATAGAATTCTTCTTCAATCATGTGTGAGGTTCTTTCCATTCTATAGCACCTCTTGAAAAGAGAGGTTCTTATCTTTTTATGTATCCTAGATCCTTTTGACAGTTTGGTGAAGTCCACCAACCCCTTCTAAGAACAGTATTTTAAATGTGTAAAATAAAATACATAGGATTACAAAGGAAAATAATTCTATCAAAAATAAAAGTCTGGAGACCTCTGCCTCTAAAACTATTTAAATTAGGGGGAAATGCCTCTTACACTGGCAAGAATTACCTTGTCTGGGAGTTAATTAGCTTTTTGAATTAAAGCTATTGCTTAGTACAGTGGCTGGCACGTAGTAGGTGTTTAATAAATGTTTATTGACTGATAAAATTACAGATCCAATCCTTCTCCCTATACTATCCCTCCTATTTATATTGTTGTGGTCATTATGTATGATGCTTTATATATTTTTTTTCTGGTTCATCTTACTTCACTTTGAATACACATTTCCCTGTGCTTATCTGTTTTAATATTTAAAAGACCTTTCCTTGTAACAATCTTGTAAGGTATTCAATGTATTCTTATTCCATGTAATAGATGAAGAAACTAATGGTCAGAGAGATTTAATGATTTGCTTATAACCACAAAGCTATCAGGTCTTAGAATTAGAAACTTAGGGAGGCAGAGCCAACATGGCTGAGTAAAAGCAGTGACTTGCTTGAGCCCCCAGACCCCTCCAAATACCTATAAAAATGGCTCTAAACAAATTCTAAAGTAGCAGAACACACAGAAAGACAGAGTGAAACAATTTGCCAGCCAAAGACAGCCTGGATGGTTGATCAGAAAGGTATATCATGCAGGGGAGGGAGAATAGCTCAGTTAGGTATGGGCATACAGACCGCAGCAAACCTGGAGCAGGCCTCAGAGGACTGAATAATGGGCAGCTGTGGCAGTTTCCAGACTTCTCAACCCACAAAGGCCAAAGACAACTTAGAAGATCAGTGGGAAAAGTCTGTTTCTGCATTGGTGAGAGAGAAGCACAGTGGGGTTCCAGCCCCATTCCCTGAGCTCAGCCCTGGGGCTGCAGGCTGCCTCCTGAGCTTTCAGCCCACAGACTGAGGGCAGACACAGTGACTGATCAGACTGGGGTTGCAGGGATCTCTCTGCTAGTGCAGGATTCTCTTTCTTTGCCTGTCTTGGATCTGGGTCTTAGTTCTGGGTGGTGTTCCTGGGGCGATGAGGAGCACTGGCACAGTGGAGCATGTAGTGGCTGTAGAGAGGAAATCCTCACAGTTGCACGACAGAAAAGAGTCCTTGTGGTCACTCATAGACCAGAGCACAGGCCAGGAAAGGAGTAAATACCTTGCCCTTGATCATAGCACCTTGGAAGAACTGAAAATTTATAGGTCCCTACAAGTATTTCTGAAAAAAGCTGCACAAACACCCTGAAGCTTAGGACAGTACATTCTCCACACTGGAAACAGACTCCTGCTTAAACAAAGAGTTTATAACTCAAGTAATTGGCTGGGATTATCAGTAAGCAGCACAGACTATATTATCTTACTTTGGTAACAAAGAAGATCAAAATGTACAACCAGAAGAAGACAATGAAGCCAAAGCTCCTACATCTAAAGCCTCCAAGAAAAATATGAATTGGTCTCAGGCCATGGAAGACCTCAAAAATGATTTTGAGAAGCAAGTAAGAAAAGTAGAGGAAAAACTGAGAGTGATGCTAAAGAAGACCCCAAAAAATACTGAAGAAAATAACACCTTAAAAAATAGCCTAACCCAAATGGCAAAAGAGGTCCAAAATGCCAATGAAGAGAAGAATGCCCTAAAAAGCAAAACTGGCCAAATGGAAAAGGAAGTCCAAAAGCTTACTGAAGAAAATACTTCCTTAAAAATTAGAATGGAGAAATTGGAAGCTAGTGACAATTTGAGAAATAAAGGCACTATAACACTAATCCAAAAGAATGAAAAAATAGAAGAGAATGTGAAATATCTCATTGGAAAAAACTGACCTGGAAAATAGATCCAGGAGAGAGAACTTAAAAATTATTGGACTATCTGAAAGCCATGATCAAAAAAAGAGCCTAGACATCATCTTTCAAGAAATTATCAAGGAAAACTGCCCTGATATTTTAGAACCAGAGGACAAAATAGAAATTGAAAGAATCCACATCACCTCCTGAAAGAGATCCCCAAAGGAAAACTCCTAGGAATATTGTAGCCAAATTCCAGAATTCCCAGGTCAAGGAGAAAATATTGCAAGCAGCCAGAAAGAAACAATTCAAGTATTGTGGAAACACAATCAGGATAACACAAGATTTAGCAGCTTCTACATTAAGGGACCGGAGGGTATGGAGTATAATATTCCGGAGAGCAAAGGAGATAGGACTACAACCAAGAATCACCTACCCAGCAAAACTGAGTATAATCCTTCAGGGTAAAAAATGGTCATTCAATGAAATAGGGGACTTTCAAGCATTCCTGAGGAAAAGACCAGAGCTGAATATAAAATTTGACTTTCAAATACAAGACTCAAGTGAAACATGGAAGAGGTAAACAGGAAAGAGAAATCATAAGAGACTTATTAAGGTTGAACTGTTTACATTCCTGCAGAGAAAGATATTTGTAACTCATGAGTCCTTTGTCAGTATTAGGGTAGTGGGAGGGAAAAAATTATATGTATGTATATAGATAGATAGTAGATAGATAGATAGAGATAGATAGAGGCACAGGTGTTGAAGATGAAGGGGTGATATCTGGAAAATAAAATTAAGGGGTGAGAGAGGATTATACTGGGAGAAGGAGAAAGGGAGAAGTAGAATGGGGTAAATTATCTCACATGAAACAGACAAGAAAAGGCTTTTACAGTGGAGGGGAAATGGGGGAAGGTGAGAGGGAATGAGTGAATCTTATTCTCATAGGATTTGGCTTAAGGAGGGAATAACATACACAATGGGGTATGGAAATCTATCTTACCCTACAGGAAAATAAGGGGGAAGGGGACAAGAGAGCAGGGGGTTGATAGAGGGGAGGGCAGATTGGGGGAGGGGATAATCAAAAGCAAACACTTCTGAGGAGGGACAGGGTCAAAAGAGAGAATAGAATAAATGGGGGGTAGGATAGGATGAAGGGAAATATACTTAGTTTTCTCATCAGGAGTACTATGCAAGTGTTTTACATGACTATAACCTGTATCGAGATGCTTGCCTTTCAATGAAGATGGGTGGGGAGGGAGGAAAGGAGAAAATTTGTAACCCAAAGTTGTAAAAACACATGTTAAAAATAACAAATTTTAAAAAAAAGGAAACTTAGATCTTCTAGTAATAGATATATAGTGTTCTTTCTTACCGATGCTACCAATGTGTGTGTGTGTGTGTGTGTGTGTGTGTGTGCATAAAATGTTATTAGTACATATTTTTCTTTCCTCAAGTCCTAACCACCTATCCTCATACAAACACAAAACACAACAAGTGTTTGAGCACTGATATCACAGTGTATAACCCATGTTAGATAATAAATGTTTATTGATTGATTGATTAGGCATTTTTTTTTGTATTTGTAAGTTGATATGAGCAATTAGAAGTTTCTTTATCCGCTGTTGAACATATTGGGAATTATTATTAACCACTGCTTTTGTTAATCTATGCTATCTCTTGTTATGCTTCTGAATCTAAAATGTGTGAAAGGATAGGAATTTTTCCCCACCTCTAATCTTCAGCAAACCAACTATCTTGAGATATTTTTGGTTTTATTTCAGTATTTCGGTTTACTGGTAGTTTTCTCATTGTTGTCAAATCCCAATGATACCACGTTCTCCCAATAGAATATCTTTCTTAACAAAGAAGTATACTAAACAAAACAAATTGACATATTGGCAAAGTTTCACAAGGTATATAGCTTATTACAAGATTACTGTTTACCACTCCCCTGCAGAAAGGAAGGAGGTACATTTTGTTCTTAGTTGTTGGAAATCAATTTTGGTCATTATATTTATTGAAGTTCTAATGTCTTTCATTGTTATTTTTCTGTACATAATTGTGGTTGATATGTACATTATTCTATTGGGTCTATTCACTTCACTCTGTGTTCTATTCACTGAACTCAGTTCATAACAAGATTTCCCAAGACACAATTAGGACTTCATCTTTGTTTACAGGACAGAGATAGAGAATGAACCTATGATTCTGTGAAGAAATTTAAAGAAGAGTTTGGGCAAATGGCAGGCAGGAACACTAGAATGGATTAGAATGGTGTTTGATACTGAAGGGCAAATTGATGTGGGAGGATATACCAATCCAGTCAGCGATAGAGTGTTGTGTATCCTCCCTCGACCCCATTACTCCATGGGGCAACATGCTGGGTAGTGGCCAAAATGGTGGCAAGATGTAGTTTCTGGTGGACCACCCAAAGCTTCTGGGAGTCTGGGTTTACATAGAGTTTTCAAATAAAGAGTTTGCCATGGCAATTGTCATATTTCTGGTAAGGTAATGAGATCAGTAAGCATGAACCATCTGCAAAAAAAAAAAAAAGCAGAGGTATGATAGAAGGTAGGGGGCAGGGGAAATTATGAAAACAGTCAAGAGAAGACAGTGAAATTATAACTATCCACACTGGTAAACTTACTAGAGAGTTTCAGCTGTCAATTCTAGCTAGAACTAAATATTAAGTAGCTAAAGGCAGAACTGCACCTATACTTTATATATTTTAAATTCTATTTCGATTATCTTTTCCCTTTACTCTAATTGTTTTCATATGCCCCTACAGATTTTGTTTTTGACATTTTAAATCTTAACTTCACTGTCATAAACCCCTTTAAATTACTCAAGAAAACTCACCTTTCTAGGTTTTTCTTGACTTATGCTTTTTCCCCAACTTATTAGTATTCTCTTCCTCTTAAATTTCTTATAATTACGTAACAGGATACATGCAGAATGCAAACTCATTAAATGCAGCAACTATTTTTTTTTGCCTTTGCATGCCAAGTGCTTAGCTAGTGCTTTGTTTAATAAATACATATCGAATTGATCTCACAGATCCGTTCTAGATCTTCCATTCTATGGCTCTTTTTCTTAGATATGTGTATCTCTGACCAACATAAGTATTCTGGTCTGCTTGGCTCTTATTTCCCTGTAGTGAAGATGGATGAAGCAGTTTCTAATTTCCCATAAGATCACCCAGTTCCTTTCACTCTTACTCTAGAGAAACTTACCAATTTTCTCATTTTAGTTTGATTTCCTAAGTAGACATTTCTATGGGGAAAAAGTGTGCTGACCAGGCAACATACGTGTGCTGGTTGGCTTGACAGGTGCATTTCTCAGTGAACCAGTCCCTCAGCACATGATTACCCCCTGGATATACTGATGTAATCAAATTTGTGCAAGATGTAAGACTGGGGATGAACCTCTGAAATGTTATATGACTGACAAGAAGCAGACATTGGTTAAACCCATCTTTATTAGAACATTAGGGTTTAAATTTCTAACTTTAAAGCCCTGTACTATATATTTTGCTAATTTGCTTTTATAATTTAAAAAAAATCATACTCATATTGATGAAGTTTTGAGATTGATTTGGATGTTGCTGAGTGTTCTCCGTCAGGATAGATAGACAGAAAGATGTATATAATCATACCTTACAAGAAGAATCACAGGGGGGCGGAGCCAAGATGGCTGAGTGAAAGCAGTGACTTGCTTGAGCTCTCCCCCAAACCCCTCCAAATACTCATAAAAAATGGCTCTAAACAAATTCTAAAGCAGCAGAACCCATAAAAAGATAGAGTGAAACAAATTTCCAACCCAAGACAACCTGGATGATTGATCAGAAAGGTATATCACACCAGGCTGGGAGCAAGGGCGTGCAGGCCTCAGCAAACCGGGAGCAGGCCTCAGAGGACTGAATCTCGGGCCGCTGTGGATGTTTCCAGACTCCTCAATCCACCAATGCCAAAGACAACTTAGAAGGTCAGTGGGAAAAGTCTGTTTCTGTCGGTGCTGAGAAAGGAAGGTAGGATCTCAGCTCCATTCCCCAAGAGTGTAGCCCGGGGGGGGGGGGGCGCGCGCATCTGCTTCCCGAGCTTCTGGCCCATACACTGAGGGGGAATCCAGTGGCTGATCAGAGAGGGACTGCAAGGATCTCCTTGCCAGTGCTGAGGCAGGAATCTCTTGCTTTGCCAGTGTGTGGATCTGGGTCACAGTTCTGGGCAGTGGTGCTGGGGTGAAGAGGAACTCTGGCGCGGTGGAGCTTGGAGTGGCTGTGGAGAGGAACCCTTCCTCACAGTTACAGGACAGAAAGGAATACTTGTGGTCACAGGCCAGGAAAGGAGTAAACACCTCACCCCTTATACCACCTTAGAAGAACTCAAAATTTGCAGGTCCCTACAGGTATTTCTGAAAACAGCTGTTCAAACCCCCGAAAGCTTGGGACAGTACATTCTCCACTTTGGAAGCAGATTCATACCTTAACAAAGACCTTAAAACTCAAGTAATTGGCCGGATCATGAGCAAGCAGGCAAAAAGAGTCAGACTATATTATCTTACTTTGGTGAAAAGAAGATCAAAATATACAGAAAGAAGAAACAAAAAACATCCAAAGCCTCCAAGAAAAATATGAATCAGTCCCAGGCCTTGGAAGAGCTCAAAAGGGATTTTGAGAAGCAAGTAAGGGAAGTAGAGGAAAAACTGGGAAGAGAAATGAGAGTGATGCAAGAAAATCATGAAAAACAAGTCAACAGCTTGCTAAAGGAGACCCAAAAAAATACTGAAGAAAATAACACCTTAAAAAATAGCCTAACCCAAATGGCAAAAGAGATCCAAAAGGCCAATGAGGAGAAAAATGCCCTAAAAAGAAAAATTGGCCAAATGGAAAAGGAAGTCCAAAAGATTACTGAAGAAAATACTTCCTTAAAAATTAGAATAGAGCAATTGGAAGCTAGTGACTTTATGAGAAATCAAGACACTGTAAAACAAATCCAAAAGAATGAAAAATTAGAAAACAATGTGAAATATCTCATTGGAAAAACAACTGACCTGGAAAATAGATCCAGGAGAGAAATTTAAAAATTATTGGACTATCTGAAAGCCATGATCAAAAAAAGAGCCTAGACATCATCTTTCAAGAAATTATCAAGGAAAACTGCCCTGATATATTAGAACCAGAGGGCAAAATAGAAATTGAAAGAATCCACAGATCTCCTCCTGAAAGAGATCCCCAAAGGAAAACTCCTAGGAATATTAGCCAAATTCCAGAGTTCCCAGGTCAAGGAGAAAATATTACAAGCTGCCAGAAGGAAACAATTCAAGTACTGTGGAAACACAATCAGGATAACACAACATTTAGCACCTTCCATATTAAAGGACCACAGGGCATGGAATACAATATTGGAGGGCAAAGGAGATAGGATTACAACCAAGAATCACCTACCCAGCAAAACTGAGTATAATCCTTCAGGGGAAAAAATGGTCATTCAGTGAAATAGAGGACTTTCAAGCATTCTTGATGAAAAGACCAGAGCTGAATAGAAAATTTGACTTTCAAATACAGGACTCAAGTGGAACATGAAGAGGTAAACAGGAAAGAGAAATCATAAGAGACTTATTAAGATTGAACTGTTTACATTCCTGCATGGAAAGATGATATTTCTAACTCATGAGACTTTGTCAGTATTAGGGTAGTTGAGGAAAAAAATTGTATGTATGATAGATAGATAGATAGAGGGCACAGGGTGAGTTGAAGATTAAGGGGTCATATCTGGAGAATAAAATTAAGGGATGAGAGAGGATGATACTCAGAGAAGAAAGGGAGAGGTAGAATGGGGTAAATTATCTCACAAAAAAACCCAGAAAAGTCTCTTACAGTGAAGGGGAAATGGGGAAGGTGAGAGGGAATGAGTGAATCTTATTCTCATAGGATTTAACTTAAGGAAGGAATAACATACACATTAAATGGGTATGGAAATCTGACTTACCTTACAGGAAAATAGGGGGAGAAGGGGACAAGAGAGCAGAGGGATGATAGAGAGGGGCAGATTGGGAAAGGGGGCAATCATAAGTAATTACTTCTGAGGAGGAACAGGGTTAAAAGAAACAATAGAATAAATGGGGGGGCAGGATAGGATTAAGGGAAATCGTTTTTCACAACACATCTACTATGGAAGTGTTTTGCATAACTGCACATGTACAACCTATATTGAGTTGCTTGCCTTCTCAATGAGGGTGGGTGGGGAGGGAGGAAAAGAGAAAATTTGAAAATTAAAGTTTTAAAACATATGTTTAAAAACATATGTTTAAAAAATGTCTTCACACGCTAATGGTAAATAAGAAATACAGGAAATGGGGTACAGAAGTCTATCTTGCCCTACAGGAAAATAGAAGGGGAAGGGGATAAGAGAAGGGGGGAGAGATAGAAGAGAGGACAAACTAGGGGAAGGGATATTCAGAATGCATGCCATCTTGGGGTGGGGGAAAGCATGAGATGGGGTGAAAATTTGGAACTCAAAAACTTATGGAAGTGAATGTTGAAAACTAAAAATAAATTTATATTACAAAATGAACTTAGTAGTAAAAAATAAAACAAAAAAAAGAAGAATCACATATGTTAGATATATTATGCCGTAAGAAATATATTATACCATAAGATTAAATAAAATGAATATGTTATTCATTAATGAAATATATTTACCATAAGATTAAATATGAGGAATTACACAAAACAGGAAGAATAGATGCAGAATAAAATGAACAGAATCAAGATGCAAACATTAATAGGTATTTGTTAAGTACCTGCGATGTGCCAGGCACCTTGTTGAAGATCATCTATCTATCTATCTATCTATCTATCTATCTATCTATCTATTATCTATCATCTATCTATCACTATACACTTATACATGTTGGTATATGTGTATATATTTATATCTCTTCCACAGGAATGAAGTGAAAAATAAGCACTACAATAATGACAATAAAAAAAATAAAATGAAGCTTAATGCCGCATAAATGTAATAACCAATCTGAGTCAAATAAAATTGATAAGGAAACTCGCTTCCCTTTTTTTGAGCTATAAAAGCCAATGGGGATAAAAAGTTGAGTGCTGTCGAATGCAATCACTGTGACTTGATTTTACTTAACTGTTTTTCTTTGTCACAAGGAAAGGTTCATTGGAGGAAGCAGAGGTTATATGAGGAAATGAGTTTCATATGAAAAAGATACTAATAAACAATTCAAAGTTAAGAGAAACATCACATTAGAAAAGAGGTAGCCAGAATGACTTGTTTGAGGATTTTATTTTTAGTAACATCACAACCAATGATAAAGTTCTCCAAATCAGCAGTGATCTACAAAAAATGTCAGTTCTTTATAATTAAGTCCCTATCTTAATGATATGAAACTTCATTGTAATGTTTCACTTGCCTGGTCATGAGTCCAGTAACTCTTTGTGTATTTTTCTATCTGTTCAGTACCTATCCCCTGTTAACCCCAAACAGGCCTAGCCTGGTTGCTGTGCTTTTAGACTGGAGGCAACTCCTTTGCTTCTGGGCAGCTCATCCTGCTACTCTGTTCCTCTTGCTGACCCAGATAATTTCATTGTCCACCTCTTCAACCCCTTGCCCCTATCATAGTCCATGCCCATGCCTATGACTACCTATTTCTCTTTTTGTAGATCTGCTTACCCCAACATCTTCCCTTGCCCTGCTCCATATTTAGAACAGTCCCAGTTATTTTGATCTGCCTTAACTTTCAATTCATAATGAGACTGTTTAATTTGAGTCTGCTCAGCTTAGCCCAAAACCCTGAAAGAACACCTCTTGGTCTATGGCTTTCTCCAACCCTCTATGCAATACTGATTTGTTTAAAAGGGAACATGGTAAGAATAGCTAAATTTAGGTTTCACAAAATGCTTCATATTTATTATCTCATTTGTGAAGTAGATGCAATTATTATCCTTATTTTACAGATGAGGAAACTCAGATAGACAAAGGTTAAGTGATTTACCTAGGGTCACATAGCTACTAAGTATCTAAGACCATATTTTAAGCCAGGTTAAAATATGTGTATGTGTGTATACATACATACACAATTCCAGCACTCTCTACACTGCTCCATCTAGCTATTTCTGTCTAGGGCAGCTAGGTGGCACAGTGGATATATTGTTGAAGCTATGTGACCTTGGGCAGTTACTTAACCTTGTTTGACTCAGTTTCTCATTTGTAAAATGAGCTGGAGAAGGAAATGGAGAACCACTCAAGTATCTTTGTGAAGAAAACCACAAACGGGTCATGAAGAGTCAGACGCAACAAGTGATTGAACAACAAAAATGTCTGTCTAGCCAGGGACAAGCAACATCTTGCCCCTGACTGTTTCACTTAGCTCCTGGCTCTCCCTGTCTCCATGAGCCAGGGGCACTTCAACTATTTCTCTCTCCCAAGGAACATATCCACTAATTCCCTCAGTAACACTGTTTCACCTAATGTCTTCATGGAACCAAATAATGGTGTTACACGGACTGTATTTGTAGACCTGAAGCCCCCATAAACACCAAATACACCTTGTATTTATTATTTATATACTTCTTTGTGTACACACTGCCTGCCATGTTAGAGTGTAACCTGCTTTAAGGCAAGGCCAGTTTTGTCTTTGCCTTTGTATTCCCAGTGCTTAGCACACTGCTTATTTTATAGTTAAATTCTTAATATACGGTTGTCATTTGGCTGAATTCTGGTAACCATTACTAGTACACCCCATGCAGGCAGATTGATTTAGATCTTCTGGCTTAACAGGTACAGATTCCCTTTTCCCCCCTTAATTTGTCAGGCACATGATATAGTCATAGCATGTAAATTACTACACTATTTAATGGAGAAGTAACAAAAAAACTTGATAGAAAGCTTGAGAGGTAAAAACTGCAAAAGGCATAAGACTGGTCATGCTATAACCTAGTTCAATTCTTTTTCTTTAACTTAGAATCACCTTTCTTTCTTTAACTTTTTTCCCCTCTTCTTTCTCCTCTTAACCTAATAAAGAAGGGATAAGGATATGGTTGACTGAGTCATAGCACTCCAACTTGTCAATCAAAAGAGAGACTGAATTGAAGGGCTAAGGGATCAAAGGTCTCAAGCCCTCTTTGGAATAGTTATTTAATAGATCAAAGTCTGTGGCAAAGGTCCAGCACCAACAAGAGAAAGATGAAGACACATCTAATACACATCAAATATAGCACAATTTCTACATGAATCTTGAAGTGCTTTCATTTTTTTTCTTCTTCCAAGTATATTTTACTTCTCTACTGCTTTAGGAACTGGGAGGCTAGATTATACACATGAGAGCCCCAATCTACCAAGCAACATCAATCTTGACATTGGTCTAACTCAGAGGTTCCCAAACTTATTTGGCCTACCACCTCCTTTAAAAAAAATATTCAGTGCCCCTTTGGAAATCTACTTTCTTTAACCCCTTTTGACAGTTTTTGTTTGTTTGTTTTTGGAATTTCCATCATTTCAAAAAGTACAATTTTTTTTAATGATGCATTTGATAGTTTATTTTAAATTTTTGGGATTTTTCCTGCGTTGAAATTTTGATGATGCAATATTACATGTAACCCTACAGTATCATATTAAAACGAGTCATTACATGCACATATTCCTGCCAATGCATGCTGGACTTCCTGACAATGTGCGACACACTTGCCTGCCAACACTTGTCTGTTAACACTTGTCGATGGACTTGACCACAAATGGGTTATAACTTTCATTTTGTGTGTTTATTTGGAAAATAATGTAATCGTTATGACTTTAACTCTGTTACACAACAGATGAAACGTGTATGAATTTTTTTTTCAAAATTTTCTTATCTTCTTTTCTTTTCTTATGCTTCCACCACCCCCTTATTTTTATTCAATGGCCCCCAGTTGTACCTGAAGCTGTTACTGCCCCCCCCAATCATTCCGGTGCCTTCAGGGGGGCAATATCACCCACTTTGGAAATCTCTGGGACTCTAACTGCACTCCGTGGGGGTGGGATAAGGAAAACTTGTACTAGCAATCCTAAATGCCTGATTCTCAGTTACAAATTACATTAAAAAATTCTAAGAAATGTTTTTGTTTCCTCATATGATGAAAAATTAAATTGACAATGTTTATAAGTAAAGTTATCAATCACAAATCAAGTGGGTACTATATATTTGTGTATATATGTATACGTATATATATATATATATACGAATATATATATACACACACATATATTTACCCATATATGTATAAGTAAATATGTGTAAATATGTAAGTAAATATGTAGATAGATATGTCTCTCTTCCTGAGAAAATAGGTAGATAGATAGATAGATAGATAGATAGATAAATAGATAGACAAATAGATAGATAGATCATATTGTTATCACCCTGTTCTATCTGGTGGATTAAGGGGAATATATACTAATCTACATATATTATGCATAGGTATAGTATAGTATACACATATATCAGACAGGCTTATTGTGGACAGGTTAGCCCATTATTCTTCCCCTTAAACTCCTAATTTACCTAATTCTGTCAAGGACAAAACCATCCTTATGATCATCCAGGTACACATCCTTCATGTTAACCCTTTAGTCTCCCTTTTACTGCATACTCAAATGAGTTAACACATGCAAAACCCTTTGCAATACTAAAAGGTTACAGAAACATGAGTGTTGCTGTTATTATTGTTTTACAAAGTTTACCTTCCCAACATTTCTCCCATCTCTCCCCTTTCCTCTACTTACAAAGCCTCTGCCCTAGTCCAAGCCCTCATAAATATTTACTTCAATAATTTTAATAGCCTCTTAATTGGTCTTCCTATTTCTAAGTTCTTCCCTCTAAGTTTCATACTTCACACAATTGCCAAATTGATTTTCATAAAGCCTAGATTTGAGTCATGCCACTCTCTTCCTCAGTACCCAAAGGCTCTACATCTTGAGGACAGTGTCTATTTTATTTTTCCTTTTATCTCTTTGTTGCTTAGCATAGTGCCTTGAACATAGCAGGCCTGTTAAATGTCAGTTTTACATAGTGTAGGTTAGCATAGAATAATAACATATAACAGAATACCATAACACCAAATGTTACAACCATGTCTCTCCTGTAAACATAGTGAAGGCTGGTATATAAAGGGTTTATTTAGAAACATCAACTTAGATACTGGGCCTAAGTTGGCTTTTGAGCCTGGTATGGGCATCCTCTGAGTCATTGGAAAGACTAAGTAGGGGTGGGGAACCTGTGGCCTCGAGGCCACGTACAGCCCTCTACGTCCTCAAGTGTAGCCCTTTGACTGAATCCAAACTTCACAGAACAAATCTCTGGACTACAGTCTTTATCACAATTATTGACAATAACTGTGGCCTTCCTGAAGTTCCTTACCACCTAGGCATGCCTTCATAGTTGTGCTAACAATGACAAGTCCTGTGACGTTAGGCAGGCCCCAATAATCTCTCTGAGACTCAGTTTTCTCATTTGCAGAAAGAGAATAATGAGGTTTTATTAAACACATCACAAGGTCATTGTGAATTCAGACATAATGATGGATTTACAAGTGTGTTGAATCCATAAAACAGTAAAAAATGTGGTTATTTTATCAGATGTGTGCAGACCCTGTGATAGCTGTTATATTTTCGGCATGGGCTTTATACCTTGCAAATTGACAAACCAAAGCTTGATTGTTTTGTTAATTGTCTAAACTTAAGAAAGGGATGTAGAAAACATTAATAATTCAGGTTAAACTTTAAAGTGTGTCATCCATAGATTTTTTTGGGGGAGAGCCAATTGTCAAACATTTACCAGCACACCCTTGGCTATTATCATTGCATCTCAACACCTAGGTGATCAAGAACAATTATCTTCATTGGCCCCAAAGGGGTATGCAGGCAATGGCATGCTGACAAGTTGCAAACATGATTCCTCCCATATTGTTATGTAACAGCAGTATAGAATTGAGCATCTCACTTCTCTAGTGAGGGAAACAAGGAAATCTGTCACAAGATAAACATGTCATGTGTGGAAAGGAAATTCTGAGAGGCAGCCAGCATCATTAGAAATCAGGACTAGTGCATCATGCTCTTTGGTGCTTTTGGGGATTATCTTAAGAAGTGCTATTCTGGAATTGTAAGAATTCTCTTTTTTTTTCTTTTAATAAACAAGAAATAAATTAGTCCTTTGACTACAAAATGTCCACAAAATAAGTTACTGTTGAGTCATGACTAATACCAAGTCCCTGACTTATTCTCTGACCCTACTTTCCTCCATCCACCAGCAAGTATGGGCCCAGTGGTTTCTTGTTATTGCCACCTCCTTCTGGCCTGGGTTCTTCACCACCTAGGCATGCCTGCAGGAGGCCATGTTCATTATTTGTTTTGTTGTTGTTTTTCTCCCTTCTTTCTTAACTTGTTTCAGGAAACCACTACACTTCTTTTCTTTTCATTTTTTTTAATGGTTTATATTACAGAAATATACACAGGGTTAAATCAGTCTTTGTTTTCCCCATGAGGCAAAGGCAATCGAGGTTAAGTGACTTGCCCAGGATTACAGAGCTAGTCAAATGTGTGAGGCCAGATTTGAACTCAGGTCCTCCTGACTACAGGGCTGGTTCTCTATTCACTGTGCCAGGTAGATTTCCTTAATTCAATCTTAAAGAGCATATACTATAGAATTGAAACTAGCCTAGAGATCATTTAATCTAGACTTTCCCTTTTAGAGAGGAAAAAATTAAGGGTTAAAGGGGTGAAATGGCATTTATGATTTTAAAATAAAGAATAAAACAGATAGAAAACTGCTAGTTTTTTCCTACAGAAAAATGCACAATGAACTTAAGCCCTCATCTTTGTTTAGGAAGGGAGGAAGCGAGGATATAGAGAAGAAAAAAAAGGAAGCCTGAAAAAAAAGGAAAGAGACAAGCATTTATTAAATTCCTATATGGCAGGTTCTGCACTGAGCGCTTTACAAATATGACTTCATTTGATCCTTACAATAACCCTGGGACAGAGAGGATATAATAACTTCAATTTTACAGTTGAGAAAACTGAAGTTTTGATCTAGGTTAAATGACTTATCCAAGGTCATACAGCTAGAAAGTGCCTCAGGTTGAATTTGAACTCAAGTCTTCCCTGACTCTAGGCTTAGTGTTTTATCCATTAAGACGTCAGCTGTTTCTCCCTTTCCATGTTCTCTTTTTTCTCAGTTCTTGATTTTATTTTCAGGCAGGCAAATTCTATCAAGGCCAGATGATAGGTTCAGCCCTTTGTTTCTAGCTCAATCAGTCCCTTCCATTTGGGGATAATCTTAATTGTTAGCAAGTTCTTCATACTACCCATACAGTTGCACCTCCATAATTTCTATCCATTGGTACTGGTTCCTCTCTCTAGATAAAAGCAGAATAATTATCCATATCACCTCATCATAGATTTTGAGGTGGAAAGGACATCAAAGACCATCTAGGTCCAACCTCCCCATTTTAAAGATTAGAAAATTGAGACATAGATAGATTACGTGACTCACCCAATGTCACAGTGATAGAAAATATCAGAGATCGAAATCCTCATCCTCTGATTTCAAGTCCAGCTCACTCTCTACAGCATGGTCTCGCAGTATTTATAACTGAAAGGCATCCTCAAGATCGTCTAGTTCAACTCCTTAATTTTATAGATGAGTAAATTGCTGCCCAGGGTGATTAAATGATTTGTGCAAGGACATAGTGTGAGGCTTACCCAAGGCCAAGCAATCAGTAACAGAGCCAGAATCCAACCCCAGATTCAGTGGTTCTTAACTTTTTATGTGTGTAATGAACCACATTTTGCAATCTGGAAAAGCCTGTGGGTCCCTTCTTAGAATCATAGTTTTAAATGTATAAAATAAAATACATAGGATTATAAAGGAAATCAATTTTATTGACATAATAATCAAAACGATTTAAATTTCATAAACCCCAAGATAAGAACTGATGCATTTAGTTCGTTGTACTACATACAGTATCTTCCAGTTCCCAGCATGACATTTTTCTTTCCCCATTGGATGTGTCAGTGTCTAGCATTGTCTATGTGTAGTGTTTAATGAAAGTTCATTGAATTAATGGTGAATTGCCTTGATGGTAACATTGCAGGACTGTGCTAGCGAAGGAAGATGATATTGCATCCATGTGTACTACACTAGAACATTGGCCTTGTTCGAGATAGAAATCCTTTCAAAATTGCGCCTTTAGGTAGCTTTTTCAAAGTGTTTCTCTGAATAGCAATATCATTGCCAATGAGTCTATTAAGGCAGTGTAATTGACAATGCAACTTGTGTTTCCATATTTCCCTGTATTAAGAAAAAGCATATATTATCCTTATTTAAATGGTCTAAAAGACTGCAAAATTAAAGGCAGAACATTGAAACTATAACCAAAAGAGTTCACACACACAAAAAAGCACTGATTGCTTTGAAATGTTAATTTGCACCAAATGTAGTCTAGTTAAATGACTTGATAGCCTGTTTTAATCGGCTTCAGTGCTATTTTGCTATGAGTATCACCAGCAGATTTTTAATTTTTTTAACATGATCAAAATGCCAGAGGATATTACACCAAATAAAAGAAACCAAGAAAATATTTTACAGTAACAAAGTGAAGGAGAAAGTGTGGCTGACATATTGAAAAGCGGCCTGGACTTGGAGTCAGAAAAACTGGCTTCCAGGCCTGGCTCTTTCTCTTAAATAAGCAATCTGGCTTTAAATTTACATTTTCTCATTTTAAAAATGAGGATAATAATGTCTGTCCTTGCTTCACAGAGTTGTGAGGAGATAATGCAAAGTGTTTTACAAATAGAGTGACTTAAATAAGTTATTTTTCCTCCTCATTCTCCTCCTACTCCTCGTTTTCAACTAGTGTGTAGAAACTAAATCATATATTTAGAATTGGAGGGGACCTCAGAGGTCATCTTATCAAACACCATCATCCTTTTTGCGTTTGTTCTTATTGAAATGGATAAAACTCGGGGGAGTAAAGGTCCTCTCACTATATGCTGAGTCAAAAAAAAGTATTATCTGGGTGGTGAGATTGGTGTGGGGGTGGGATGTGCGGAAGGGAGGCTCTGGAAAGGGATAAGTGAGAGCATACTCTCAGGTCAGGACTCCCCAAGATCTTTGGATAATGAAAATGCCCTGAGAAGAAAGGGTCCATGAGATGGGCTAACTTGGAAAGAGGAGGACCCTGTTGATTTTCACAAGTAAGTGGAAATATACCGCTACCTGAAACATAAAGACTCATCCAAGGGAGCAATACATGCTCCTGGGGACATAAACTAGGAGGGAGCTTTAAGGTCTGCTGCAATCCAGTCTGCAGATGAGAAAACTGAGGCTTCAGAGGTACAATGACTCAAAGGTCTCACGTGTCAGGTGAGATTCTGAAACCACATCCTTTGAGTTTCAATGACCTAACCTCCAACTCCCTTCCAGTCTTCTTATTCTGTTCTCCCACACTGGCCTCTTCACTGTTCCTTGAAGATACGTACTCCCAGCTCTCCCTTGCCCCCACTTCCTGGCTTCCTTCAAGACCTAACTAAAATCCTACTTTCTACAAGAAGCCCTTTCTCAATCCCTATTTCTATTATCTTCCCTCTACTGACCGTTTCCTATTTATCCTCTCTAGGGTTTGCTGTACATAGTGGTTTCCCTGTTCTCTCCCCAATTAGATTGTAAGGGCAAGCCTATTTTTTGTCTGTCTTTGTATCCTTAGCTGTTAGCACAGGGCCTGTCACATGTTGAGTCATTTTTCAGTCATGCATAACTCTCTATGACCCCATCTGTGTTTTCCTGGCAAAGCTAATGGTTTGCCATTTCCTGCTGCAGCTTATTTTACAGATGAGGAAACTGAGGCAAACAGCTTTAACTGACTTGCCCAGGGTCACACAGCTAGTATGTGTTTGAGGCTAGATTTGAACTCAGGAAGATGAGTCTTTCTAACTACTGGCCTGGCACTCTGGGCCACCTAGCTGACACATAGTAGGTGCTAAGCAACTAGAGCTATACTACCTTAATGTTTTCTGACTGTCTCTCGAGGGTCTGTGGAACCCAGCTGGGATGGGGATAGCCTGCTGGACTCAACTGGCCTAAAATCCCTCCCACTAGTTAGACTATGTACAGTTCCTGTTGAAAGGTCAAGGTAGGTGAGGTTTTCCTGATGGGGCTGCCAACAGCTGAGCTGGCCCTTTGAAGTTTGTAGTGTGAGATTTTGTGGGCTTTTTTTTTTTCAGGTTAGGAAGATTTCTTTGAAGGATTCCATAAGGTTACCTAAAGACATTACAGGTTCATTTTCCCCCAAGCATCATTTCATTTAATTTTGCCATTAGAAGTGGAAGGATCCACAGACACCATTAAGTCTAGTCCCCTCATTTTACACAGGAGGAAACTGGAGTCTTTGAAAGAGCAGAAACTGACTTTGCCCAAGGTCATACATGCTATAAAGGACATAGTCTGGACTTGGACTGGGGTGATAACTCCAAAAACAATATTCCTTCCACTGAAGCACCAAAGAGAGACAACTTGCCCTATGTTCTATGAAAAACAAGTCCTTTCTTACTTGGGCAGTGGATGCTTTAGTAATGGGTCATCTAAATCCTTTTGGGGGTAGACCCCATTATTTTTTGCATTTTCATTCTTCTAAAGCATAGTATGATAGGATTGCAAGGAGCCAAGATGCAAAACTGAGGTGCTTGTTTCTTGCTGAAACCAGACAGACCTTTTCCTTCCACTACAATTTGCTAGTAACAACCTTGGGGATCATCTAGCTGCGCCCTCAAAATTACAGGGGAATCTGAGACCCAGAAAGGAGAAGAGAATTGTTTAAGGTTGCAAAGGTGACACATTGGCAATCAAGATCCTCAATCCAAATTAATTACTCTTCTTTCCACAAACCACCTCTCTCCTGGCTCAGAAGGAAGGAATCTTAGAGGGTTCAGCTCAGAGAAGGGAAGGACCTAGCTCTCCCTTCCCTCATCTACAACACCTGGAATTTCCATGAGTCCTGATGCTTGCAATCCAGGCAATCAGCTGTTGCACTAAAATTGAGTTTCTAGGTGCTGCCAGGGTGCTGCCAGTAATCCAGGCAGTCCACAGGACTGAAGCCCAGGCTCCCAGCCCCCAAACTCTGACCTGACAAGAAAGCGGGGGACTGGCCTAAGTGGGGGCCCAGGCCAGGGGTAAGGAGGGGGCTGAGGGAAGAACCAGGTCACCCAGCTGGGACTCCGTGAGTGAGAGGTAGGGATTGCGGTCTAGACCACCAAAAAAAAAGAGCTGGAACTCCCCTAGCATGAGGAAGAGGCACTGAAGGCTTTGGGGCTGGGGAGTAGGTCAGCACATAGGAGGCCCAGGCCCATGTTGGGTACGGATGGATGAGTTCCCTGCAGCCCCCATTGCTGCCAGAGGTGTCCGGTAGTGAAAAGAGGGCAGGGCTCCAGATGGATAGTGATGCTGAAGGAGGAGTGACCAAGGGAGCCGGAGCTGGGATGTAGGGGAGAAAGGAATCCCAAGAGGTATAGGCTTTTTTTTTTTCCAAAAAGAATGAGAAACTGAGGAGACCAGAGCCTGGACTCTTGGGTCCCTGGTCTTGGAAGCATGATGTCCTCTTACCTCACATCACCCCTGGTCAATGCGCTGGCCCTGGAACCACCTGCCTTGGAGATTCTACATGGCACAACCGCCTCTGGGCTACTCCAGGGGCACCGAGGAAGCAGCACTCAGAGAGGACCACATTCACTAGGGCTCAACTCAACATCCTGGAAGGCATTTTTGCCAACACCCGATACCCTGATATCTTCGTATGAGAGCATGTTGTAGGCAAGATCAACCAACCAGAATCCCGAGTCCAGGCATGGCTTTAGAACCACCGTGCAAAGTATCGCCAATAGCAGCAGCCTGCAGGTGGGGGGACATCCAAGTCCTGTCTTGCCAAGACGAAAGGCATCTCTCTCCCACCCCAGATGGAGCAAAGCCTGGACCAGAACCACCAGCCCCCAACCCAGGGGTGAAGCACCTGCAGCCTCGAGGCCAGAGGTCACATGTGGCTTTCTAGGTCTTTGGATGCGGCCATTTGATGGAATCCAAACTTCACAGAACAAATCCCTTAATAAAAGGGTTTGTCCTGTAAAACCTGGACCTCTTCATCTTACAGCTGATGAAAATGAAGCTCACTTAACAGCAATGTTAAGTGACTTGCTCCATTTAATTGGCAAGGGTAGAATTTGAACCTAGCTCCTCTGGTTGCAAATCCACCATTCTTTCCAATGTACCACACCATCAATTTACAGATGAAGAATGAAAGGGCAAAGAGGTAAAAGTTGATGGCAGCTAATAGCAGAGCTCAACCACACCCCTGGTTTTCTGAGATTTATCCTAGCGCTTTTGCAGCTACCTCAGTCTGCCGCTTTCATATCAACTGTAGTACCCAAGAATATGCTGGAGCTTACTCAAGCCAGTTTTAGAAAGCCAATTGTTAAATTTTCAGTTTGCATATTTACACCTTGGAAATTGTCAAGTGTTACAGATTAAAGTTTGATTTATTATTTGGTTTATTATCTAGTCTTAAGAAAGTGTTAATGATGCAGATTAAGCTTAAAAGTATGGCCTGTTCACTTGTTTTTTTGAGAGTCAGTTGTTGAACATTTACCAAGACACACCTATCTGTATCAAGGGATTATAATGCCTTTATATGTGGTAGTAATTTTTAATTGTCACTTCTTTTAGGAGCCACAGCACATGAAATTCAGCAGAGTTATTAACTCTGATCATTTAACTAGCTTTTCTGAAAATGGTGTCCAAAGTAGTATGAGAGTTATCAATAAATATCAACTTTTCCTAAAGTCTTTACCATATTATGGAAGGACAAACCAAACAATGCACATTAGAAAACCTCCAAACATATTTTTAAGTGTCAGATTTATGAGTCTGGGTTAAGGAAAAATATCAGCTAAGACACTTTAAAGGATGCAAGTTAGCTATTATTGGTCAAGCAACATAGGGTCTTTATTCCTTTAAACCATGTGGCAATGCTTGCTAATGGGGATTTCAAATTTTAAAAGATACTGGGTTTTAGAATTTAGAACTGGAAGGAACCGAGGAAATAGGACCCTAGCCTAATCCCCTGGGAGAAAATATATATATGTGTGTGTGTGTGTGTGTGTGTGTGTGTGTGTGTAAATTGAGATTAGCAAAGTTAAATGACTCAGTCACAAGGTGACAGAGCCAGGACTCAACTGCAAAGGAACCAAGGCAAAATCTAGCCTAAATTCATAATTCTACATATAAATAAATTGAGACTGGAGATGTTAAATGACTTGCCCAAAGTCACTAGATAACAGCCAAGATTTAAACCCCAGTTTTTTGACTCCAGATTATTTTCTCCATAGACTGCAGGTTCCTTTCAATGTGTTACCAAACTGACATTGCACTAATGCCCTCAAACATCTCTTAGACAGGGTATTTTTGAAGCAACATCTGTAGGCATCTTGAACTAGGATAATTTCACAATATAATAAAACACAATTAACAACTAGATTAAGAAAAAAACATTTTTTTAAAATCAATTCAGATCAACAATTACTCAATCTTGGAGAATCACTTTTCTAAAGCCACTCAATCTCTTTATGATCCACTCAAGCGTTCTTTTTTTCTCAGCTGGTCAAAGGTGAACTCCAGAGGTCTGTCTGTTCAATTCCTAATCCAGTCAAATGGGATCAATGAAGGACCTCTGGTCCCTGTAGCCACCCTAATTACTTCAATAGATGCATCCTTTCTGGGCTACTTTGAGAGAGGAGAGTATTATATTGTTTCAGAATTGACAGTTAGAAAAAGACTAGTAAGGATTTCTTCTTCATATTTCTCCAAAGGCTTCAGACTACCATAAATTAAAAATTAAATTAAATATATTTATAAACTACTTCTTAAAAATAAAGAAAGTCATAGACTTCAGGTTAGAATTTAGAGGCAAATTACTAATCTGTACTGGAAAAGAGACAGAGTACTAAAAAATCATAGAAGTTAAAAACATTCCAGTAAATTAATTGAAATTTTTGACACTCAGTGTGTGATCTCATCCTAATGGCAAATGAGTCAATGCATTACAGTAGGAACTGAATCATATTTGTGTTTACACTGTCAAAATAAATTAAACCATATGGGGTAAAGCTGATAGAGATGAATATAAGGAGAGTCCATTGGTTCTCTTCAGGAAAGTGAATTAATGAGCTGATTGAATTGATAATGTGGCCAAAGACAATAAGAAACAACTTTCCATGAGATAATAGAATAATCACCAGTTACAGGCCAGGTAATAGAAGATGAAGAATTAGGCAGGTTCTATGAAGAACTTCTAAGTACCCTATGTGATAAATCAATACATACTTTGACCTTTCATGAATCAATGGAAAAGTAGGAACAAAAAGAATAAAGAAGACTGCTTGGGAAAAAAATGGGGATCAAAGAATTTTAGAACCCAAAGTTTCACAGATAATTCAGAAGTCCTATACTTATATACCAGGAGTACTCTCTTCAAAGAGAAATTGGAAAGCATTGGATAAAGCAGAGGTTCCTAAAGTTATTTGACCTACTGCCCCCCTTTTCAAAATAAAAAAAAATTACTTAGTGCCCCCTTGGAAATCTACTTTCTTTAATCTTTTATTGTTTTTTTTTTAAATTTGCATCATTTAAAAAATATATATACTTTTAAACAATGAAGCATCTTAAATTTAATAATTTATTGTAAATTTGTGTTTTTTCCTCTATTGAAATTTTGATGACACAATATTGTGTCTTGTAACTGAATAGTATCATATTATAAACAGGTCATTACACACACATATTCCTGAAGATGCAACCTGGACTTCCTGGCAATATGTGACATGCTCGCCTACCAACACTTTCTTGTTAAGACCTATTGGTGGTCTTGACCACTGATGGGTTATAATTTGAATTCTGTGTGTTTATTTGGGAAATAATGTAATCACTACTTCTTTAAGTCTGTTACACAACAGATGAAATACATACCAAAGTTCCGTCTTTTCTTCTTTCTTTATGCTTCTACCACCCTCTTATTTTTACTCAACACCCTCCAATTGCACCTGAAACTACCTCCCCCCTGGATCATTCCAGCATCCCTCTCCCACCCCACCCCCAAGTATCACCCACTTTGGGAACCTCTAGAAGCATTAATGAACTGATTATGATGATGATATAAAAAAGATAAAATGGTTTCTAGTCAGAAGTAACTGGTTACACACATAACTGAGATTTATGATTATCTATAGTCAGAGCATTGACTGATTATAACAAAGATCAAAATGCACTCCAAATTTGAAGAAAGGATAATAATGAGAAGGTTCTGAATGCATAACAGCCCCAAGCTGATGTGTTTGAACAACCTATCTACTCTGAAAAAGGAGAAAAAGAAATGAATTGAAATGAAGCTTATTTCTCTTAGAGAATAATTAACTTGTATAAATCAGTTGCCACAGAAAGAAGGTTGAAAAATCCCAGAGACTTTGTTGGTAAATAAGCACTCATTTTCTGAGTCATAGCAGCCAAAGATGACATGTCTACAAGTTTACTTACAAAATAAGTAAGTAGGAACAAAACAGAAAATGACAAGGGCAGCATTACCACACAAAACAGCAAAAAGCAGTTAAGGAGAAAACAAGTCTCTAGAGACTTAGCATGAAGTTCACCTAAACACGCTTATTTGGGATGCATTTGTAGATGAAACCAGACTGAGGTGAAAACACACACACACACACACATACATATATACATATGTGTATGTGTGTATATAGTTTACATATGTATGTATGTATATATCTATATCTTTATATGTGTGTGTGTGCGTGTGCGCGCCAGTATTTCTATGGTGATTTATTCTGACAACAATAACAAAATCACTGTATTTGAATTGAACACTACTTCATCTGTATAAAGGCATAACTCTCAATTTTTGCCACTAGGGCAAGTGGTAGAAAACATACTTAGAATTCACTTAAAGGAGGATAGGGCAGTGGTGTTGGGACCTGGCATACTGGAAAGTCCCTACTGGGAAAGGCATTTCAAGGGCAGTATCTGGTAAGGGTAGAAATAGCCTGGGGTATATCCTGTCACCAATCCAATCCATTAAATATTCATTAATTGCCTACTATGTCCCAGGCACTATACTAAGTGCTTGGGATACAATTAATTAAAAAAAAAAAAGACAGGGCCTGATTTCAAGTTGCTTTCAATGTAATTGGGGAGTGAGAGGAAGCACACAAAAGAAGGCAAGAGAGACGGGGTACCAGAGGCTACCAGGCCATGTGGGCATTTTGTTACATGCAGTTCAAAACAGAAGTGGATACAGAGTGGAAGTAAGCTTGAAAAGATATAGTTTGTGCTATCTATAAAGGAAAGCACTGGGAGGAGTTTTGTTCTCTACCCTCTGCCCTCCAAACAGAGGGGAGAGAAGGCTGAGGGAAGCAGTGTTGGTCAAAGCTTGTGTTAACTGCACAGCTAAGAGATTAGAGGTTATGAGTTTAACCTGGAAGTGGCATCTTGTTTCATGGAGTTGTAACCAGGCAGATCAGCACATGCTGATCAGAGGTCTGTCCTACATTATGATAAACACAAGGACACAGCATTCATTCTTTTTTTTTTTTCTTTTTATCTGCATGTTGAGACTGGTAGCACCTGGGCTTTAATTCTCACTAGCTGTGATACTGTGGAGGTTCTCTCTAGGAAAAGCTTAAATCTTCAGGGGATCAATACCCACAAATAACCCGAGATTTGCAGAGATATTCCCTGAAAAATAAACCAACAATCATGAAACTCTCTGGTGCTCTATACCCAGAAGACTCCCACAAGTGCAGGCTCTAAATCTCAATCTCTCAATTTCCACATTGTCATATCACTCCCTAATCACTTTTCTTTTTTTAATTTTTTTCTTTTTTTGAAATTTTATTTTTATTTTTCTGTTGCAAATTGTCTTCCTCCGTGTACCTTCTCCCACACCCACTGAGAAGGCACGAAATATGATACTCTTTATACAGATGTCATTGTTGTTATTCAATCATGTCCAGCACACCAGATCCTTCTAATCTCCATTATCTCTTTTTTTTTGTATCCACTATCTCTTGAAGTCTGTCCAAGTTCATGTTCATTATTTCCATGATATTATACATCTCATCCTCTGCTGTTCCCTTCCCCTTTTGCCTTCAATCTTTCCCAACATCACAGTCTTTCCCAATGAGTCCTATCTTTTTTTTTTAAGATAGCCAAAAGATACAAGCTTCAGTTTCAGTTTGACCTTCCAGTGAAAACCTAAATTAGTTTAAGTATTGAATAATTTGATTTCCTTGTTGCAAAGAGACTCCCAACAACTTTCTCTAGCACCACAATTCAAAAGCGAGTTGATTCTGCAGTGTTCAGCTATTCTTATAGTCCAAACTCTCACAGACATATATTGCTATTGAAAAACAATAGAACTTTGTTGGCAAGGTGATGTCTCTGATTTCTAGTATGCTGCCCAGATTTGCCTTAGCTTTCCTTCCAAGGAGGAAGCATCTTTTAATTTCATGACTGTAGTTACTGTTTGCAATGATCTTTGAGCCCAAGAACATAAATTGACACTGCTTTCATTTCTTCTCCTTCTATTTGTCAGGAAGTGATGGGACCAGTTGCCACGATTTTAGGATTTTTTTTATAGTAATCTTCAAGCCAGGTTTTACGCTGTTCTCTTTCACCCTCATCAAGAGGGTTCTAAATTCTTCTTTACTTCATTATATATATATGATGTCATGGAAAACATTTTCCACATAAGCCATGTTCCAAAAAAAATAAGAAGGAAGAACAATAAAGAAAAAATATGATTCAGTCTACACTCATGTGCGTCAGCTTTGTGCTGGGAGGTGAATAGTGAATAGCATGTTCATTACGAGTCTATTGAAATTGTGGTGGATTGTACTGGACAGAGTTGCAAACGTTTTTTACAAGTAGTTATCTTTAGAATATTGCTCTTACATTGTACATGGTTCTCTTGGTTCTGCTCACTTCACTTTGTATCAATTCATAATAAATCTTTCCAGGTTTTTCTGAAACTATTACCTTCAGTATTTCTTAGAGTACAATAATATATATATATATATATATATATTTTTTTATCACATTCACATACCATTAACTTGTTTAGCCATTTTCATACTGTTGGACATCTATCCCCTCAGTATCCAATTCTTTGCCACCAAAAAAGAGTTGCTGTAAACTTTCACACACACATGTACACATACATCGTTTTCCCTCTCTACTGATCTGTAGGAGCCATATTGCTGGGTCAAATAATATATATAGTTTTATTGCGCTTTGGGCAAAATTTTCTCCAGGAGGGTTGGATCAATTCATATTTCTACCAATAGTGCGTTATTTTTCTATATCCCATCCAACGTTTTTTGTTTTCTTTTTCTGTCATTTTAGCCAATCTGATTGGTGTGAGGTGGTACTTCAGTTGCTTTAATTTGCATTTCTCTAATTATTAGTGATTTAGTGCGCTTTTTCACATGATTATTGATCACTTTGATTTCTTCCTCTGAAATGCATGTTCATATCATTTGACTAATTATTAACTGTAAAATGACACTTCTATAAATTTATCTCAGTTCCCTATACATTTGAGAAATGAGACCTTTCTCAAAGAAACTTGTAACAGGTTTTTTTTTTCTCTGTTTTACTGCCTTTTTTTCTCTCTCTCTAGTTTTAGTTGCACTGGTTTGTGTGTGTGCACACAAAACCCTTTTTATTTTATATAATTAGTTATCCTTTTTACCTCCTGCAAACGCTCTTTGTTTCTTATTTGGTCATGAACTCTTCCTTTATCCATAGACTTGATAGGTAATTTTTTTCATCCTCCCCCAATTCGCTTATAATATCACTTTTTATGTCTAAATGATATACCCAACTTAAGCTTATCTTGGTATACAGTGTGAGATGTTCTCTGCCTAATTTATCCCAGACTGTTTTCTCAACACTTTTTGTCATATAATAAGTACTTGTCTCATTAATTGGAATCTTTGGATTTACCAAACACTAGGGAACTGTGTGCATTTCCTTCTGTTTATTGCACATCTATTCTATTCTATCGATCAACCACATTATTTCTTATTCAATACCATTGTTACTGAATTTCACTGATGATTACTGTTTTGTAGTATAGTTTGAGATCTGATACTGCTTACTGATACTGATACCCCTTCCTTCACATATTTATTTTATTAATTCATGTGTTATTATGGTCATTTGTTCCTCCAGATAAACTTACTATTTTTTTCTAGCTTTGTAAAGTGATTTTTGTTAGTTTGGGTGACTAGTATATGGAAATGTTAATTATTTATGTGAATTTATTTTATATCTTGCAATTTTGCTGAAGTTGCTTATTGTTTCGGCTAGTTTTTTTAGTTGATTCTCCAGGGTTCTTTAAGTATACAATCATATTGATTGTGAAGAGCAATAGATTTGCTTCCTCAGTGCCTGTTTTGATTTCATATTTTTTCTTGTCCTATTGCTGTAGGTAGCATTTCTAGAACAATATTGAATAATAGTGGTGATAATGGGCATCCTTACTTCACCCCTAATTGTATTGGGAGAGTTTTCAGGTTATACCCTTTGCAGATAAAGCTTACTGATGGTTTTACATAGATTGTACTTTGCATTTTAAGGGAAGCTCTATTTATTCCTATGCTTGTTAGTGTTTTTAATAAGAATGAGTTGCATTTTGTCAAAAGCCTTTTCTACTTTTCTACATCTATTGAGATAATCATATGCCTTTGTTGTTTCTTTTATGTATGTGGTCAATTCTACTGATAGTTTTTCTAGTATTGAACCAGCACTGCATTTCCAGCACAAATCCTATATGGTCATAATTAATGATCTTTGTGATATATTGCTGTAATCTCCTTGCTAGTATTGTATATAAACATTTTCATCAATATTCATCAGGGAAATGGTCTATAGTTTTCTTTCTTTGGTTTTGCTCTCCATAATTTAAGTATCAGTATCATATTTGTGTCATAAAAGGAATTTGGTATACCTCCTTCGTTGACTATTTTTCCAAATAGTTTATATAATATTGGAAGTAATTGTTCTTTAAAAGTTTGGTAGAATTCACTTGTGAATCCATCTGGTCATTGAAATCTATGTGACAACTTGATCAATCTCTTTCTAAGACAGGGTTATTTAAGTATGCTATTTCTTCTTCTGTTGTTCTCTGCAGTTTATATTTTTGGAAATATTCATCCATTACCCTAATATTGTCAGATTTATTGGCATGCAATTGGGCAAAATAGCTCCTAACAATTGATTTATTTCATCTTCATTGGTGGTACATTCATCCGTTTAATTTTTGATAACAGTAATTTTCTTTCTTTTTTTAGACAAAATTAACCAATGGTTTATCTATTTTGTTGGATTTTACATAAAACCAGCTCTTACTGTTATGTATTAGTTCAATGGTTTTCTTAATTTAAATTTTATTAATATATTATTTGATTTTTGTTATTTCTAATTTGTTGGCTAATTTAGAATTTTTAATTTGTTCTTTTTATAGTTTTAAAAATTGCACCCTCAATTCATTGATCTGTTCTTTTTCTCTTTTATTATTGTAAGTGTTTAAAGATATAAATTTCTCCCTTTTTACTGCTTTGGCTGCATTCTATAAATTATGGTATGTCGTTTCATTGTTGTCATTCTCTTTAATGAAATTATTGACTGTTTCTATGATTTGTTTTTTTGACCCACTCATTCTTTAGGATTATATTATTTAGTTTCCAGTTAATTTTTAATCTATGTTTCCATGGCCCTTTATTGAATGCAATTTTTATTGCATTTTGATTTGGAAAGGGTGCATTTATTATCTCTGCATTTCTGCTTTGGTTTATGAGGTTATGTCTGAACACCAGTCAATTTTGGTGAAGGTGCCATGTATGCTTAAGAAAAACCTATACACCTTTCCATTCCTATTCAGTTTTCTCCAGAAGTCTATTAGAGCTGCCTTCTGTAAAATTCTACTCATCTCCTTAACTTCTTTCTTGTTTATTTTATTCTTAGAATTATCTAGTTCTGGGTGGGGGGAAGAGATAAATTCAAGTATTTGTTAGTAGTTTTATTGTCTATTTCCTCCAGTAACTCATTTAACTTTTCCTTTAAAAATTTGGATGCAGTGCCATTTGATGCATATATGTTCAGTATTGATATTACTTTATTGTCCATTGTACCTTTTAGTAAAATGCAGCTTCCCTGCTTATCTCTTTTAATTAGGCCTATTTTTGCTTTTGCTTTGTCTGAGATCAAGATCACTGACTCTGCTTTTTTTTTTCCCTCAGCTGAAGGAAGCGTAATAAATTTCATTTTAGCCCTTCATTTTTACTCTTTGTGTTTCCTCTCTGGTTCAAGTGTGATTCTTATAAATAATATATTGTTGGATTCTGGTTTTTTATCCATTCTGCTATGTACTTCCATTTTTTGGACGGATTCATCCCATTCACATTCACAGTTATGATTAGTATATATTTCCCTTCAATTATATTTTCCCCTCTTTATCCTTCTCTCTCTCTCTCTCTCTCTCTCTCTCTCTCTCTCTCTCTCTCTCTCTCTCTCTTTCTCCCCTATTTCTCCTTAAAAGTCTATTTTGCTTCTCACCATTTCCTCTTTTAATCTGTCTTCCTTTCCATTAGCCAGTCCCACCCCACACCCATTTCTCTGATCCCCTTCCCCTCCTATTTCCATGTTGGGTGAGACAGATTTCTATATGTAAATGAATGTGTATATTATTCCCACTTTAAGACAATTCCAATGAGAGTAAGGTTCAAGCAGCGCCTCCCCCTTGCTTTTCTTCTTCCACTATTAAAGTTCTTGCTTGTACCCCTCATGTATGTGAAATAATTTCTCCTTTTCTCCCTTCCCCCTTTTCCCACTGCATCTCTTATTCTTTTTTTTTTTTTAAAATTCATCCCATCACAGTCAACTTAAATCAATGCCTTTTTTTCTATGCATTCCTCTTCTAACTGCCCTAACACTGATTAAATACTTAGAAGTTACAACTATCATCCTCCCATACAGTAATGTAAATACTTTAACTTCAATGAACCCCTTGCTATTTCTCTTTCCTGTTTACATTTTCATGTTTTTTTGCATCTTGAATTTGAAAGACAAATTTTCAGCACTGGTCTTTTCATCAGGAATGCTTGAAAATCCTCTATTTCATTGAATATCCTTATTTTGCCTTGAAGTATTATACTTAGTTTTGCTAGGCAGTTTATTCTTCCTTGCAACATTAACTTTTATGTCTTCCAGAATATCATATTCTAAGGCTTCATCCCCTTTAATGTGGAAACTGCTGAATTTTGCATGGTCGTTACTGTGGTTCCACAATGTTTGAATTGTTTCTTTCTGGCTGCTTGAAATATTTTTTCCCTTCATCTGGGAGCTCCATAATATGGATACAATATTCCTGGGAGTTTTCATTTTGGAGTCTCTTTCAGATCATTATTGGTGGATCCTTTTAATTTGTTTTGCCTTCTAGTTCTAGAATTTCAGGGAAATCTTCTTTGATAATTTCTTGAATTATAATGTCTAAGCTCTTTTTTTGTTCATGGTTTTCAGGTAGTTCAACAATTTTCTGTCCTCTGTTTTCTATGTCACTTGTTTTTACAATGAGATATTTCACATTTTCCTCTATTTTCTCGTTCTTTTATTTTTGATTGCTTCTTGATGTCTCATAGAGTCATTAGCTTCTACTTTTTCAATTCCAATTTTTAAAGCATTATTTTCTTCCATGTGTTGTGTATCTTTCCCCACCCCCCCCAATTTGGCCAATTCTACCTTTAATGAGTTCTTTTCTTCAGTGAATTTTTGTACATATTTTTCAGTTTGGCCAAATCTGCTTCTTAAGAAGTTCTCTTAAGTGGATTTTTGTGCCACTTTTACCATTCGGCCAATTTTATTTCTAAGGTGTTATTTTCTTCAATATTTTTATGTCTCTTTTACCAAGCTATTGACTTGTTTTTCATAATTTTCTTGCATTACTCTCTTTTGTTTCCCCATTTTTTCTTTACTTCTCTTATTTGACTTTTTAAATACTTTTTGAAATCTTCCAGGAATTTTTGTTGGGCTTAAATCCAATTCCCTTTTTTTTCCTCCCTTGAGGCTTTGTTTATAGCCATTTTGACATTATTGTCTTCTTCTGAGTTTGTCATTACCTTCCTTGTCATCATGATAGCATTTTTGGATAGTTTCCCTGAATTCACAAGCTCTAGTGTTCCTTTCTTCCTTGCAACTGACACCAGAAATGCTCTTCTCTGCCTTAGAACTGTGACCAGGGCCCTTCTTCCCCTGTGTCTGCAAGTGCTACATCTCCTTTTGGCCCTGAAACCATATTTTGGGTCCCTTCTTTCCTGCAGCAACAAGTGCTCCTGTTCTATTCTGCCTTGTAATTGAGACCAAGGCCTGTCCTCCCTTGTGAGCGACCATAAGCACTTGTCTCTACCCTGGAACTGTGACCAGAGCCCCTGCAAGATACTAACCTTTTGTTGGTTCTGCCACTCCAGAATTCAACTTGAGGTGTTCTTTTAAAGTCATTTTGAAAGGAATATTGGAAGAGTTCAGCTGAGTTGCTGCTTATGTTCAGCCATCTTAGGTCTGCCCTGAATCTAATTCTTTTGCATTATTTGTGGTGATAAAAATGCCTCATCATTCTGCT
The DNA here is from genome assembly GCF_003287225.1 of Phascolarctos cinereus. NCBI lineage: Eukaryota > Metazoa > Chordata > Mammalia > Diprotodontia > Phascolarctidae > Phascolarctos > Phascolarctos cinereus. Next base: position 71,589,287 of record NW_027555847.1, on the reverse strand, counting down.
TGCACATTATTTTTGTGCTCAACCTATTTTACCAGTAAGTGTTTTCAAAGTTTTAAAAGCTTTCTTTTGCATATTTTGTATTTTCTTCTATTATTTGTTTCTTTACTCATTCCCATAATAAGTTACATCTGACCTAACTTTCTTGAACATCTATTAACATTAAAATACATTATCTTTATGATTTTGTGCAGCATTCATACTTCAAAATGTTAATAACAAATTCAAGCTATGGGTGGATATGAACTTTAATTCTGGAACAGAACTGGAACAAAATTGACCTTCTTCTCAATCATAGCATTTTTCCTTTGTCAGAAATCTAAATTAAAAACACTACACATTACTGTGGAATGTACTTTTTCCAAACTTTGAAACATTTACTTGTAATTGGTATTTATAGAGATTCTTAAAAACTATTCCTACACTCTAAGACATTAACATTAAAAAGACATAGACTTTTTATGAAGATGTTAAATTTTCCCAAAAAGCTATCTCCAGCCTTTGTATGATTCATCAACACTTACCTAGTGATGTTTTTACAGAAATGTTCATCCAGTGGTATTGCAATGCTTTTTGGATATTTTGTAAGAAACTCTTGGAAAGTAGAAACATTGTTAGAAAACTAAAAAAAAATTCCTTGGCCAAGTATTTTAATTTTTTTTAATATAAATCAGATTAATTCAGAAATAAACCCAGTTATCTGGGTACTGGATTATAGACTAGGGTCATGTTGATCTTCAGAAATGATCCTACTGGAGATTAATATGGGTATAATTTCAAGACACCTTCGTAATCTCACCCTGTTTTTACTCCCATAGTCATTTCTGCAGAATCCCAAATGTGACAGTGTAGTTCAGTTTTTGCCAAGAAAAGCAGTGAAGCCAATGGTAGAACCCAATATGTAAAGAAATATCATCGAGTGAGTATTTGTAAATGAAATAGCAGAATGCTCACTTAAATGTGGAACACTCTCTGACTTCAGGTGTCATGATTTTCTTCTTTCTGATAGCTAGCATTTGTTGATTTTCTTTTCTCTTAATGAAAGTTTTTGGTGTGTTTTTGTCATATTGTTCCAGTTGTGATCTCACAACTAACTTATTGGGTCCAGTCACAGCCAAAAGAGACATAACACCTCTAAAATGTTACTTGAACCCTTTCTAAAATACTATTGCTGACCAAAAGGTAAACATTTTTTACTCAGCAAAATGCAGCATTGGAATTTTTTTCTCTAATAAATATCTTAGGGGCAGCTAAGTAGCACAAAGGATAGAGTGCTTGGCCTGGAGTCAGGAGGACTCACTTTTGTGAGTTCAGATCTGGCCACAGAAACTTACTAGCTGTGTGACTCTGAGTATCATGTTTGCCTCAGTTTCCTCCTCTGTACAACGAGCTGAAGAAGGAAAGGGCAAACTATTACAGTATTTTTGGCCAAGAAAAGCCCAAGTGGAGTCACAAAATAACAGAACAACAGCAATAAATACCTTAGAAAGGTTCTTCAAAGACTAAATCATCTATATTATTTATTATAATACTTGGAAATTAGAGCTCAGATATTCTCTGCCTACATCTAATCTAATAATGTGTGCAGGCTAGAGTGACTGAGATATTGTTACTACGTAGTCACAATCCTCTGTTTGGCTGGGGGCTGCAAGGACTGCTGACTAATGAGTTGCTGTGCTAAAAATTAGTGTGCATATGAAAGGAGTGATCTATCCCTCCTTTGCCTCCTTTTGCTTCTTTTCCATTCCTGTCTTTTTTTTTTCTTTTTCTTTTCTGGTGATGTATGAGGCAAAACTTCTGCCGTTTTCCTGGCAGCACAAGAGTAACTGCTCTATCTTGCACTTGTCCATCTAACATCTAAAAGCCCCTGCAGCCTGTTTCTTTTGTGGTTATCTTCACCTATTTTTTTTTTAAGGTGAATGAGTATTTTAAAAAGGTAATACACAGGTGAGCAGGAAATCCATCAGAGCTATCAGAGGTAACTGGAGTTCTCATCAGAGTGTGTCAAAGCAGTAATGGGAAATATCAGAGAAAATGCCTGAAAATGGATGTGGAAAGACAGTGCTCCAAAGATAGCAACACTTTAAGGGATTGGAACCTTATGTGACAGACAGAAATGTTCTCTATGGACTCTTGAAACGGATTGACCCTCAGAGCCTAGAAAAGAGCTGCCATCTATGAGGAAATTCATGAGAACTTCACAAAAGGAGAAAAGAACTTCCAGGAGCAGGATTTAGGAGGTACTTGTGGGTCATACTTCTAAGATTGTGCCTCACTACTATTGTACTTTAATTATGAGCCTACTTTTCTCAGGGATTTTCATTGTCTGTAGAAGGGAAGAATATACCCTCAACTGGGGGTAATGTTATTGAACTACTAATGCTGTCATGCTTTCTCAGTAACCTCATTTTCTAGAAGCTAACAGACATCTATTGATTGATTGATAATGCGGAGCACACAGTATGGGGCCCATAAGCAACAGTATTAGAAATTCTAATACCCAAGGGTTAGCCCTAGAACCATGAGGGGAATAGTCATATTCAAACTTCTGGAGACCCAACCTGTCAGTGTAATTGAGAGCAGGAACTATACAGGGAACACAAAGACAAATGATTATATTAGCTAGCTCTAAATACTGGGTTTATTGAAAGTGTACAATGTAATTTAATAAGTATACTAATTCATATGAAAAGGAACTGTATGTGTATGTATGTATACTTATATGTATATATATATATGCACACACATACATATATGTGTGTGTATATATATGTATTTTATCTATATCTTTATATATATCTATATCTATATCTCCATTCATCAATCCATCCACAAACACACATCTACGTATCTTTCTATCTTTCTACCTACCTATTTATATTACACACTATACTATTATGCACAAGCCCTGCTTATTCCTGGTAAAAAGAATGAAACTACTCCCATATGTGCTTAAACACCAGAAAAACATATTGGTTTCCAAACAGCCAATGAGTTCCCAACTTTTTGAGGTTTTCTCCAGTGATAGACAAAAGATAACTGTATATTATAATCTGGGGTAACCAAAGCTCATTTTCCTTTGAATGCTCCAATAATGAGCTGGTCAGATAAACTTAAATAACAAGGTTGTTTAAAAAAATCCTTTTAATATAGGGTCATGATTATGGATATTTATTGGTTAATTTATGTACCTCTATCTGCACACTATCCTCCCTTCCATTTACCTCTGGGTAAGGGGGTTTAATTAATGGGCCTGAATAAGAGGGATAATATATAGAAAGCCTGAGTATTGAACTGCAGAACGCAAAATATTAGAACTAGAAAACTGTTGCATGATCTATGAAGGATATATGGAAATGAATGGATACAAATAGCTTGTGATCTCTACCAGTAGAAAAGAATATTTAATAAAATTTACATTAACTAATATTTCAAAGTACTATATGTGTAGATGCTATGTTATTATATAATGTTATATTAAATTAATTATATTGCGATCATGTTATGGTATGTATCACATATTCTATTCTGTCCTATCCTATTGTATTGCATATTATCATAACAAATTCTTCTAGTATATTCCTGGCCAAACAAATGCTACATTAGTTAATTTGGTAAAATATTTAGATTATTTTGGCCATTATCTACTGAAATATTCTAAATGCTTGTATTTCAAGGTTCTGAAAATTTCTTCTTCACTATCTTCACTAATGAACACAGTGATTCCTATACAGTTTAATAGAAGGTCTTTAAGAGTTGCTATGGCTGAAAAAATAGCTCACTTTCTAGTCAACCAGGAGCTGAACCACTCTGGATTTATCTAGGCTGGTCCCCAGACAACAAAGCACTACCCAAGGGCCTGCACAAATGAATACTTCATTGATAATGCTGACTAATAAACGAGTTTACTATGTTACTACACAGAACCAGAAGCTGGAATGGGATCAGGTCTGAGTAGTCCTCAAGGGCATTTTATTTTACTGCCTCTGCAACACTCTGATATAAAATTTCAAGGTAAGGAAGTCGAATTTCTAGTATTTAGAGATACAAGGAATGATAAGGAAAGAGTTGTCTTTACATGAGATAACAGTAACAATTTACATACCACTTTAAAGTTTGGAAATCCCTTTTATAAAAATTATCTCATTTTATTCTCAATATTCCTTGGGGCTAGGTGTTATTACTAACTCCATTTTACAACTGAGGAAACTAAGGCAGAGAGGTTAAGTGATTTACCCAGAGTCACACAGCCAGTGTGAGGCAGGTTTTGAACTTGTATCTTTCTTACTTAGAATCTAGTGCTTTATCCATTCTGCCACCTCACTGCATCATAAGCTGGAAAGGACTGAAGGGCTTCCATAGAGCAATTATAGCAGGGCAAACCTCTATGGTCATGGAAGGTGTAGAGTGTAATCACATGTAGTAGTGTAATAGCATCTGAGATTGGGATCTGAAAGCCTCAGTTAAAATCTTATCTCTTCCACTAATTACATGCAAGACTCTGGGCAAAGCTCTCTGGTTCTCAGTTTTCTTATCCTTTAAATGGGGGGTGGGCAGAGGGGATTCAATCTGAAAGATTATTTCCAGCTTTAAAATCCTATGATTATCCTAGGGATTGTTCCCCCTCCCCACACACACACCCCAGAGGCAGGAGAGAAAACATGACTTACTTCCCTGAGATTCATTAATCCTATAGTACTGATATGAAAGGGTGGTGATTTACCCTAGACTTCTGTTTCTTTGTCTCAGTCTTCCAACTGTCTGCACCTTGATAGAGGTTGAAAGGGAAAGGGGTCCTTAGAAATGGATGAGGCGAAAGTTTTATCAGATCTTTGGAAGTTGAGGTATGTGTGGGTAGAATGGGGAATTAGCCCAAGGAGACAGTCCAAGCCAGTATGAATTTATTGGCATTTTGACTATTGCCTTTTCCAAGTCTCTTCCTTTGCTGTCATTCTCCCTTCTCTCCACCCTCCTCCCCACCTAAACATTTGTTTCAGCTTCCAGAATTCCTAGTTATATCTCAATAAGCAAAGCACTGGATAATGCGATATTAGGAAAAGTGAGTTATATGCCCCACAGGGTTACTCTGGCTTCAATGCATCAGGCACTAAAAAAAATGTATAATGGCTTGTGAGGAGAAAAATCACAGTAATTCTACCCTAGTTATGCTGTATATAGAAGGCCAAAACAACAGTTTTAGACACCTGAATTTTGATACTGTAGAAATGATCTATGTGACTTACCTATACCTACATCTCACTCAGATATTAGCTTTTTAAGGTCAAAACCTATCTTCTTTTGTATCCTCCATAACACTCCGTAGAGTGCTGGGTACACAATAAAAGCTTATTGAATGAACATTAAAGGAAAATGATCATTTCTGGCTCTTTGGCCGCAAGCAGCCCAATGTTTTTTCATCTCAGATTGAGATATAGGAATAAGGTTTTCTTCAGTTGTACTTAAGATTTGTCTTCAAAGGGGACATTTCAAGGCCCCTGAATAGTCTTTAAAATAATTCTGGTGTCATTCCAATTTCTCCACTCACAACCAAGTTTCAGAATTGATTAAAGGTGTTGTTTCTGAAGTACTCTAGACCTCTGACCTGTAAATACTCTCTCTGGTAAAGAAAAATAATCTGAGGATTTCTGCCTATTTCATGTATTCTTCTCACTTCTAGTATATTTCTTTGAAATAGCATGAAGACCTGTAGCTAGGTGGATATTTCCTTCCCCTTAGGAAAAGTTAAAAAAATAAAAATAAATATCCAAGTTGAAAGAAGATGATAAAATTTCTGAAAATGCTGCCTTTACATCTTATGACAAGATAACAAAGTATTTGTCCTGAAATTCATCATCTTTATTCATGGGTTTTATTTTTTGTGTGATTAATATTAAACACAAACATATGGCACTTATTTAGTCAATTCAAAAAATATTACATTTCAGGGTACAGGGGAAGACTTTTTGGGGGGATGATGTGGCACATATTGCCATGCCTGATTTGCCAGAGACACAAGATACTTAAGGAAGATATTTGCCCTAAGTTATCTAACGTGACTGTTGTTGTCATGATTGACAGACCTAACAGGAAATAGAAGAATTTTTAATGAATATTTATGAATGGTCATTTTCTTTAAAGACAAACCCCAAACAATAGCATTACAGTGAGACATTAAGGCAGTCAGGGATAGGGCCCTGCACTAAAGTAATTTAATGTTTGTAAAAGATGTTAGGACAAAGATGATTAAAATGGTTAAAAAAACATTGAGTATGTGATTGAGAAACTCTTGATCTGCATCAGAGAGAAATATTTGGCTAATATTTCAGGAGACACTAGAGCGATTGCTTTATCACATTTTTTAACCTCAAAAGATCTGACAGTCATTTTAAGATAAGGTTATTATTAAATAAGATCTTTATTTAAATACATCAATAATGTATTATTTTATTTAATATGAGTTCTGCATCAGTAGTAAAGATAACAGTTCCTTGAATGTGTCAGTGGTTGACCTTCATGATTTTTGGGGACATTCCACCCCATACCCCAAATCATCTCCTGCTGGTCAATACTCTAAAATGATGAATCTTTTAGATTTTAGGTTGGAAGGTTCTCAGATGATGGACATACAGTCTATTACCAAACTTACATTAAAAATCTCATAATTTTTGCTCCTAAAACTTGTACTATAGCTTCTGTGAGCCCAGAGTTATTTCTACATTATGGAAATATATTTAGATAGAATTTCAGAGGAGAAAAGAAACAGTACTTTATCCCTAATTTTCCAATCTCTTTATCAAGCAATCAACAATCAAGCATTTATTAAATAATTACTACATTCCAGACAGTATGCTAAGTGCTAGTAGTAAAAAGATAAATAAATGTTCCTCGGCATCAAGGAGATTATATTCTAATGGGTAAGACAGCATGCACATATATAGTTACATACAAAACACTTAAAAAGGAGATAGAATGTAAACTCTGGGTTTTATGACACTAGCAGCTGGGAACACTAGCAAAGGTCTATGAAGATGGTGGCATGAGCTGAATTGTGAAGGAAAAGAGGGATTCCAAGAAGTAGAGGTGAACAAGGAAATCATTCCAATCAAAAGGGATAGCCATTGCAAAGTCACAAGACAGGGCATAGAGTATAATGTATAAGGAAAAACAAGAGGACCAGGATGGTTGAACCATCAAGTCTATGTAGGGTATTCACGTGTAATAAGACTTACTTTTCTAGCTAAGATCGACCAATTTGGAAACTTTAACCGCGAAACTGAGGGATTTATTTTTGATTCTAGAAGTAATAGACCACTCTTATTGAATAAGGCAGTGAAAGGGTTATAAACAAACTTACATTTCAGTAAAAATCACTTGGGCAGGTGCAAGGAGAATCTATTGGAATGTGAAGAGCCTGGAGGCAAGTAGATCAATTATTAGGGTACATCAGTAGTCTAAGTGCAGACTGAACTAGAATACTGGTTATGTGAATGGAAAAAACTGACATATGTGAAAAAGTGTCATGGAGATAGAAGTAAGATGAGAAAATTGTTTTATTATATGGAGTGAGTAAAAATGAGGAAATGGGTAGAGCACCAAGTGTGGTACTGTCAGCACTAACAATACACATTTAAGGGGAATGATAATGAATTCTATTTACAACACATAGTGTTTTAGAAAACATTTTATTTTTTTTTAAACTGCCTTGGATGTGGAATCTTTTCAAAAATGTTTTGAAATCTATACTAATTACGCTCACAAGTTCCCCATTGTCTTCATGTTTATTTACTCCTGAAAAAAAATATTTAAGATTATAAATATATAATATTCCTTTATAGGCACCATTTTGTTTTTTTTTTCCTCTGAAAAGTTGCAGCTTTAATGTTTGACATCGATCATACCTTTTATTATGAATTGGACCAGCTTGGAGGATATTGGCATGAACATAACTAGTTAATACTTCTAGTTATGCTCTGATGCCCTTCTCATCAACTAGTCATGTTAATCATCTGCAATCTTCTGATGTAAAAATTTTACAACAACAGATAAAAATTTTGGCCAAGAATTCTATAATTTCTCTCTGAAATTTCTTCAAAACTTTTAGGTAGATGTCATTCAGTCCTTGACATTTATTTATTTCCATCTAGTTTGTCGGTTATATTTGGAACATAATGTGTAATCATTATTATTAGCTCTAATGTCTCTCTCACTTGTTAGTTTCAAAAGCCTATTTGTGAATTAAATATACATTGAAGGAAGCTACATTCACTTTTATCTCTAGACTCACTTTTTTGTACTGTCATGTGCTAGCTTATTCCCTGTCACTGATGTATTTAAAGGACTTTTGTCCTTGTTTGTTTGTTGTCCTCTGCAAAGTTTTCCCTGCAAGCCATTTGGGCCTACCTAATTTTTTTGTTTGCACATGATCAGCTGTACTTTGTGAATTTTTCTGGTCTTGTTACTTAAGCAATCATTTTGATTTTCACAGTTTCTTTTTTTTTTTCCTTTGATGACCTCTTTTTCTCTGTCAGTTAACCTACAGAGGGTTTTTGTTCAAGGGCATGTTACACTTGAATCCGTGACTTAAATTTTATAGACTTTAAATAAGGTGCCTTAAAAAAGTCACAGACCTTCCTATTCCAACAATTCCTCTAAGTGGTGTACCCTCCTGCCTCAAATAAAACTACATTTTACCAGAGATCTCCATTTCTATAATTGAATAACTGAGGTGTTTTGAAAAGAAAATTCCTTCCTTGGGAGAATGATGCTCATCAAGATATTCAGAAGGAGAAAGGCAACATGCTATATTTTTGGATAGCTCTAATTGTTAGGAATTTGTCAATTAAAACCCCCAGGTCAAATCAGATAAAGTACAATCTAACAATGGCTCCACCATCTTATCCTTGTGAAATCAATTTCTTGAATCCAAATGCAAGACACTCCATTTATCTCTATTAAATTTCATCTTTTCCAATTACCCCTTTATTACATATTAATATCTTCTTAGATCCAGACCATTGTCTAATATGTTAGCTAATATACTCGGCATTTTCCAAGTTCATTGATACAAATGTAAACTAGCACAGAACCAGACACAGAACCTTGGGGCGCTTCAGTGCAGACTCTTTTCTAACCAAGTTGAAATTGAACTATTAATGACCACACACACACACACACACACACACGTATATTTGCATTTATATCTTCATATATATTTATATACATATGTGTATATGTATATGTATATGTATGTGTCTATACAAGTATGTATATTCTAATTTTATATAAAAACTATTTTACATTGTTTTAAAATTTTGAGTTTTAAATTTTTTCCTTCCCTTTCTACTACATCCTCATTGACAAGGCAAGCAATTTGATATAGACTAGACATGTATAGTCATGCAAAACATATTTCCACATTAGACACCATCATCTAATGGAAAGACTACTGGAATTAAATCAGAGAACCCCGGAACTGAGTCCAGCTCTGCTACCTACTGCTTGGATGTGTTACTTCAGGTATTCCACTTAACATTTCTGGACATCAGTTCCTCAGCTACAAAATAAGATGGGATTAGACTAAATAGTCTATGATGTCCCTTTCAGCTCTAGCTGGTTGGAGGAAGGCAATAAGCACTTAGTAAGTGCCTGCTATGGGCCAGGCACTGTGCTTAGTGTTTGTCAAATATTATGCCATTTGACCCTCACAACAATCCTGGGAGACAGATACTATTACTCTATTTTACAGCTGAAGAAACTGAAACAAACAAGTGAAATGACTTGCCGAGGCTCCCATACCTAGTAAATGTTCAAGAACAGATTTGCACTTGGGTCTTTCTTGCATCCTGGCCCAGCACTCTAGCCACTCTGCTACCTAGCTGCCTTTACTATTCTGTGAATTAAGCAAGAAGTAAAGTTTGTGGTAAAAAGGAAGACGAGTCATCTCTTCTCACAATAATAAATTGCACTTTTCAATGTGACTTATATGCAGTTTGAATTCTGTCTCAGTTTCCTCATATGTCAGAATGAGGGGATTGTGAAGAAATGATCTCCATGATCCCTTGCAGATCTAAATCTGTGATTTTCTTCTTTCTTTTTCTTAAAATTCATTTTACTTACTTTGTTTAGGAAGATTTTTGGCCCTGAAGTAGGAACATTTATATCATTTGAATTGCCCTTTCTGCTCCTTGGTGAACTTGTCATTTATTTGATTTGGCTCGATTATTTTGTCAGTCTTATTTTCCTCATGCTATTGCATTTCCCCAAAACACTTTTGCAAAGCCTTTGTTCATCCTAATCATGGGCTTTTCCCTAATCATCGGTTTTATGCAGTTGTTTCCTGAAACTAGCTTTAACATCCTAGATCAGCACCTCTCAGAACATTTAGGATGAGAGGTAAGTTTTATTACAGCCAATTCTGTGTTTAAGCATTGCTGCCTCTTTTTTGTAAGGTCAATTCTGTCATTCCTGTTTGCTTTAGAGAAAGTTCTTTTTTTCCATATAGGTACTACCTATCACCAAAGGTCAATTAAATCTGATTTATAATCTGATATATAAGTTACTACGCTAAATGACAGATGCATAAAGAGAAATGTATCACAGGGCCTGCTTTTAAAGACCTCACAATCTAATTCTGACATGAAGAGTCATTTCTTGATTCAAGGGGCTAGGGACAGAAATTCAATCACTTCCTGAAGGGACCACCTTCTCTAGAAACCAGTATGCAGTACAGAATAGATTTAATTCTGGGGAAGCCTGGTTTCTCATGAGAAGGCTGGGTAGAGTCCCTTTTTTTTCAAACTTTCCACTCATTAAATCCTAAACTTGGCAATTCAGGTCCGGAAAATTGCTTAGGGTTCTGTCTGTGGCTCCTATTTCCCCAAAGAGAGGAATTAAAATGGTTCTCAATGTATAATAGGAATTACACATGGGAGAGGTATGAATTTTTTTTTCGGGGGGGTTGTCAATGGTGTTAAGTGACTTGCCCAGGGTCACACAGCTAGTAAGTGTTATGTGTCTGAGGCCAGATTTGAACTCAGGTCCTCCTGGATCCAGGGCCAGTGCTCTACCCATTGCGCCACCTAGCTGTCCCAAGGTATGTATTTTTTATACACAAAAGAAATGCAAATGGATACACAATTATTGCTCATGGAGGCATCAGGGTATAGTGGAAACACTACTGGCTCTGGAATCAGAAGACCAGGAGTTAAATCCTGCCTGTGTCACTTACTTGTGCAGCCTTGTGCAAGTCACTTAAACACCCTCAGCATCTGTTGCCTCAGTAATAAAGTGACAGAGTTGAATGTGATGCCCTCTGAGGTTCCTTCCAGATCTAAATCTATAAACCTATGATTCATAGTATTCATTGCCAGGACAATTTAAAGATTCAGTATTAGCACGATTGATACAGCCTTTGTGGAAGCTGATATTTAAACTTTACCCACACATAAAGCATTTTTCAGGGCTGCTAATCAGACATTTGGTAGTTCATCTGCACTGTTTCCCTTAAATCCAAGCCTGGGCTTGGACCTTTCCTTTTGTTAGTGATTTTCTTCACTAACATTACTAGATCAGTTGTCATTGACTCCTCCCTAGGCTTCTAGTGAGCTCTGACCACAAGGATTTTTAAACTTCTAAAACTTACAAGGTCTACTCTAAGCCTGGACACTTTGACCTTAAAAATGATGACAAACAGCCTGGATTAGAGGCCAGTTCACTTAGCTGAGTCATGCTTTATATTGTAGTGCCTTTGGGGAATGGGAAAGAACATTGCCCATCCCCCTATACCTACACAAGAACTCTAAACATAGAATTCTAAAGAAGATATCTCGACCTATAGAATAGTTGAAGAAAGTAAGGGAGAGACAGACTGTCTCTCTTTTTAACCAATACAATCTGCCATCTTCCTACTCCTGTCATGATGTAGAGGAGAACCAAGGGCCTTTTCAGGGATTCCTGCATCATACCAAAGAAAAAAGTTCTTTTATCACTATACCACAACATGGCCGGAAGCAGCCAGTGAGCTCTCCATCCTCCAAAAACCCAAATGATGTTACTCATGTATTGTGGTCTAGAAGTAGACAGAGAGTATCTTTCTCCTGAGAAGATTTGTCCAACATCACATAGGTAGAAATCAGCAGAGCCAATTTGAACCCATATCATTTGACTTCAAATCTAGGACTGTCTACATAAGTATGCTGGCTTTGTTGGTGAGTTGGATTGTCTTTATAGGTAAAGAGCAAAACAAGAACAATTTCAAAAGACATATGATGAACTTACCTATGCCCCCCTTTTTTTTGGTTTTAGGCAATGGGGTTAAGTGACTTGCCCTAAGTGTTATGTGTCTGAGGCCAGATTTGAACTCAGATCCTCCTGAATCCAGAGTTGGTGCTCTATCCACTGAGCCACCTAGCTGCCCCCCTATCCCCTTTTGACAGAGAGAAAATGTACTAGAGATGCAAAATGATATATGAATTCTCATATATGGAAAATATGTGCATTTGCCTAGAATATATACATAGTCCTTTCAAAAAAGGTCTATTTCGAATAAGGAATGATAGCTTAGTTTTTTATTTAAATGTACAGAAGAAAAAAAAAGTGTTGAAAAGAACACAAAGATGTTACTATCTTAGAATAGGTGAATGTTTAGACATCTATATGGAGTGAATGTAGATTATAGCAAAGTATTTAAAATTTTATTTTTATTTTTATTTTGCCTGTGTTTTCCTTTACAATCTGAGTAATACAGAAATATGTTTTGCATGATTGAACATGTACAACCTATATAAAATTCTTGCCTCCCTAAGGGAAGAAGGGAGAGAATCTAAAATTCAAAATTTTGAAAAATGATTTTTGCTTTCACCAAGGAAAGAATTTTATTACAAGGGTAGCCAGCTTCTAGAATAGAGCCAGACAATGAGAATAACAGAATGTTTCTTCTTTCGGAAAATTAGGGTCAGTGAACGTTGGCTATACTCATTCCACTCTATCACAATGGAGAGGAAAGTAATTAACTTCATTCACATTCATAGGAGTTACAGACCTTAAGTCATGGGAAAAATTTTAATGCAATAGCAATGTGGATAAGCACCAATATCCTTAGACACTTTTGAGAATAGATACATAGTAAGGAGAACAAGAGAGTACTTAGCCAGAGTTTTAGTGTTAAATAATTATGCTCATTGGTTAGATGGAGAGCTTTTGGAAATGGAAGGTAAAGCCAAAAGGCCAGTGCTGTATTTATAGAGTTGGGAAACATTTTTATGTATATTTATGTATTTAATTCTAGGATTGTTGTACTTTTGACTGTAGGGAATGATTATGGGGTCTGGTAAAGGGTGATTGGAAGAAAGTAAGGGTTTGTCATTCTGTTCTTAAATTATGGTGGTCACAATTTCATTGGTACTTTCTCCAAGGCAGATGTATTTGAGTAGTTAGCTAGATAATAACACTTCCCTGAATACCTGAAATAAGCACTGCACTCTGCTTTGTATATCATCTAGAACCACAAATTGCAAATTATGCTGTTAAAATAACACCTTTTTCAATAACACAAATTATATTTTGCCTTTGAGAACTCCACATGGAAATTGACATAGAATAAGTTATAATAGCAGAAAACCCCTAACACTCTAAATCACAGAAAAAATGAGTACACTCTCTTCTTATTGATTGTTATTTATGTGCTATTTTAATATATAACTTTTGATATACAAGAAGAATTAAATTAAAAAATAAGGGGGGTAGATTGCACATGCACAAATATATGCATATAGATAGGTAGATAGATAGATAGATAGATAGATAGATAGACATTGATAGGTAGACAGATAAAGATATAGACGTAGATATAGATAGATAGTCATAGAGAAAAACAGATTTAGATATAAGTATATAGACATCAATGAAAATGCCTATATTACATACGCAATAATATGTTATAAAGATTTCATGAAAAAAGATAACACAGTCAACGGGTAAATGAGGTGATGGAATCTTGTTTCTTTTTTTTTTTCTTATCCAGTATTTTATTTTGTTTTTCCCAATGTAAAAACTATTTTTAACATTTGTTTTTAAAACTTTGAGTTCTAAATTCTCTCCCTTTCTCCTTTTCCTCTGCTCCCCCATTAAGAAGGCAAGCAATACCATATAGGTTATATTTGTGTAGTCAAGCAAAACATATCCATAATAGTCGTGTTTTGAGAGAAAACATAGGAAAAAAAACTCAAGAAAAATAAGGTAAAAAAAAGTATGCTTTAATCTGTATTTAGACACCATCAGTTCTTTCTCTGGGATTGGAAAGCATTTTCATCATAGATCCTTCAGAGTTGTCTTGCATTGTTGTATATCTGAGAATAGCTACATCATTCATAGCTGATCATCTTACAATATTCTTGTTACTTTGTACACAGTACATTTCACTTTGCATCAGCCCGTGTAAGTCTTTCTAGGTTTTTCTGAGAACATCCTGCTCATCATTTATTATAGTACAATAGTATTCCATCATAATTACATACCACAACTTGTTCAACCATTCCCCAATTTATGGGCATCCCCTCAATTTTTAATTCTTTGCTCCCAGAAAAGAGCTGCTATAAATATTTGTGTACATATGGGTCCTTTTCCTTTTTTTTAACTCTTTTGGGATACAGATCTAGTAGTGGTATTGCTAGGTCACAGGGTATGCATGTTTTATAGCCCATTGGGCTTATTTCCAAATTGCTCTACAGAATGATTGAATCAGTGCACTACTTCACCAAAAGTGTATTAAAGCCTCATTTTTCCCCAAATCCCCTCCAACATTTACCTTTTCTGTCCTATTGGCCAATCTAGTAGGTATGAAGGAGTACCTCAGAATTGTTTTAATTTGAGTTTCTCCAATCAATAGTGAGTATATATTTTTTTCATATGGCTATAGATAACTTTGATTACCTGATCTGAAAATTGATCATATCTTTTGATCATCTATCAATTGGAGAATTGATCTTATTTGTATTAATCTGACTCAGTTCTCTCTATATTTAAGAAATGAGGCTTTTATCAGAGAAATTTGTTTCAAATTTTTTTTCATAGTTAATATTGCTAACTGTATTTTCCTCTATCCTATTTACCCATCTTCTTTTTTATATTCGCTCTCTCCTTTAGCCCTGTCCCTCCTAAAAAGTGTTTTACTTCTGACTACCCCCTCCCCCAATCTACCCTCCCTTCTATCACCAACCACTTCTCTTATACCTTTCCCCTCCTACTTTCCTGTAGGATAAGATAGAGTTCTATGCTGAATTGAGTGTGTATATTACTCCCTCTTTGAGCCAAGTATGATGAGAGTAAAGTTCACTCACTTCTCCTTACATCCCCCCTCTTCCTCTCCACTGCAAAAACTTTTTCTTGCCTGTTTTTTTTTTTTTGTGAGATAGTTTGCCCCATTGTACCTCACCCTTTCTCTTTCTCCCAGTATGAAATAAGGCAGCTTAGCAGTTCAGATTGCAAACTATATTACAAAGTGGTAATCACCAAAAGAATCTGGCTAAGAAATAGGATGGAAGAGATTAGGTACACAATACACAATAGAAAATGACCATAATAATCTACAGTTTGATAAACTCAAAGATCCAAACTTTGGGAGTAAGAACTTACCATCTAATAAAAAAGGATGGAAACCTGGAAAGCATGGAAAGTAGCTTGGGAAAAACTAAGCACAGACCAACATCTCATACCTGATACCAAGATAAGGTCAAAATGGATAAATGATTTGGACATAAAGGGTGATACCTTAAGCAAACATGTAAAAATGTACCTGTCAGATCTATGGATAAGGGATGAATTTATCACCAAATAAGAGACAGATAGGATCACAGAAAGTAAAATAGAAAATTTTGATTTGAAATTAAAGAGCTTTTTTATTGATTTATTTTCAGTTTTCAGCATTTACTTCCATAAGCTTTTGAATTCAAATTTTTTTCTCGCCTTCCCTTCCCACCTCCCTCCCCAAAACTGCACACAATCTGACAATCTGATAATCTGATGTAGGCTCGCGCTCTCTCTCTCTCTCTCTCTCTCTCTCTCTCTCTCTCTCTCTCTGTCTCTGTGTGTGTATATATATATATACACACACACATATATACACACACACATATATATATACACACACACACACATATATATATATATACACACCTATATATATATACACACATATACACACACACACACACACATATATATATATACAATCCTATTAAACATATTTTTACATTAGTCATGTTGTAAAGAAGAATTAGAACCAACAGGAGGAACCGCAAGAAAGAAGAAACACAAGAAAAAACGAGCAAATAGTATACTTTGATCTGCATTCAAACTCCAAACTCCATACTTCTTAGTCTGGACTTGGATAACATTTTCCAGCATGAGTCTTTTGGAGATGTCTTAGATCCTTGCATTGCTGAGAAGAGCCAAGTCTATCAAAGTCCACTATCGCACAACATGGCTGTTACTGTGTACAATGTTCTCCTGGTTCTGCTCACTTCACTCAATATCAGTTCATACAAGTCTTTCCAGGTTTTTCTGAAGTCTGCTTGCTCATCAACTCTTATAGCATAATAGTATTCCATTACATTCGTATATCACAGCTTGTTCAGCCATTCCTAGTTGATGGGTATCCCCTCAATTTCCAATTCTTTGCCACCACAGAAAGAGCTACCATAATTTTTTTTTTTTATGTGGGTCCTTTTCCAATTTTTATGATCTCTTTGGGACACAGCCCTAGAAGTGCTATTGCTGGGTCAACGGGCATGCACATTTTTATAGCCCTTTGGGTACAGTTCTAAATTGCTCTCAAAAATAGTTGGATCAATTCAAAACTCTACCAACGCTGTATTAACATTCTAATTTTCCCACATCTTTACCAACATTTATCATTTTCTTGGTTTGTCATGTTAGCCAACCTGATAGGTGTGATGCGGTAGCTCAAAGTTGTTTTGATTTGCATTTTTCTAATCAATAGTGATTTACAGCATTTTTTCATATGACTACAGATAGCTTTAACTTCTTCATCTGAATTCCTTCAGTGGAGACTTCCTGCCATACTCATATTGAAGCATCAACAAATATTTAAATCTGGCATTCTAGCCAGTTATGAATCATCTTATTTCTCTATCATGTAAGTTATATATGTCTTCATCTTTTCCACAAAATTGCATCAGATACTTTTTTTTTTTTTTGGTAAGGCAATTGGAGTTAAGCGACTTGCCTAGAGTCACACAGCTGGTGAATGTTATGTGTCTGAGGCTGGATTTAAAATCAGGTCCTCCTGACTCCAGGGCTGGTGTTCTATCCACTGCACAACTTAGCTGTCCCCATCAGATACTTTTTGAAAGCAAATTATATCCAAAGGCTAACTCTTATCTACTTGTTTAGTAATATTGTTAAAAAAAAAAAAAGAAAATGAGATTAGCATAGGATGACCTATTCTTGATCAAATTATATTGGCTCTTTGTAATCATCACTTCCCTTTCTAGACATTCACCAATCAATCCCAGTACTGGTCCATTTAAACTTTTGTCTAGTATTAGAGGTTAAGCTCATTAACTTCTGATTGGAAAACTTAGTTCACTTCCCTTCATTAATCTTTAGGACAACCTTCACCCTTCTCTGATTTTGTGGTATGTCCTGTTTTGCATTGTCTTTAAAATTAAACCAACTGTAGCTCATTAATAGCATTTGCCAATTCTTTCAGAACCTAAGGATATAATATATAGATATGCGTGTATATGTATGTACATATATGTATGTGTGTGCATATATACATATACATGTGTGTAAAGAAACTTCAATTTATTAAGGGCAAGTAAATACACACTTACTTTCCCTTTATTGCAGCTATCAACTTCATGTTAGTAACCTGTATTCTGTTAAGCAGAGAGAACTTGGGGATGAAGTACTTAGAGTTATATAGTGAGATCTTAGTTATAAGCACATCTCTAGGTAGCAGTAAATAATAAACAGTAGTTGAACCATTTAATACTTTTTAGATTTACAAAATACTTAAAATATATTATCTAGTTTAATTCTCACAACAATGATGAAATGGTGTTATTTATTAGTTTCAAGATAAAGTGGCTAAAAGTTTAAAGGGCTTAAGTTATCTGCCCAAGATGATATTGGTTATAAATTTCAGGATTCAAATACAGGTCTTTCAGCCTCCACAGCCTCTATAATACTTGTAAAAACGAAATAAAGAGGAAGGTCATGAGAGTTCAGGAACTCCATGAATTGGGAAGGCAAAGTCTTAGAGAAGACATTGATCTATATCTTGAAATCGCCAAATGTGGGGCTAGATGGAGGAGTGGAGAGTAATACCATGAACTGTGCTATTTTCCTCTATATTATTGTGATCACTAGTATCACAGATCATTGGGTCTGCTCATTTTACTTTTCATTAGTTTATCCAGGTCTTTGAATTCACTCAGAAGATTCCTCACAGATTCAGCTTGGTTCCTGGTTTCTGGTAGCTATGAATTTCCTGATGGGTCAGTATTCTAATACCTCTAGCTCCCTGAGGCTCAGAATGTCTTATTGTTCATTGCCTATTTAAGCACAGAAACCCCATTGCCTCTAATATATTCTCATTTCGATGCTTACTTTAAGGCAAAAAATTTCAATTTTCTGACCTTCAATTTCCTCACCCATAAATGGTGGTATAATTTATACTACTTATTTTATATGTGGTTTTTTTTGGTAAAGAAAAATACTTTTTTAAACATTAAAGCACTGTGCAAAACATGTTGCATGCTTTATTTTAATGCACCTCAGTTTCTTCATCTGCAAAATGTGGCGTCTATCTGAATCCCTGCCAGGTGTAAAGTTCTGTGGTTCTAAGTAAAAACAACTTCCAATGATTCATGGAAATGGGGGAAAGACAGAATGCTGGTAATTGAAGCCCATAGATAATGCAAGAATGTCATTACTTTTAGTTGTTGATTAGCTATCTGCCCTCCCCCAAATGTTGAAGTTTGCTAAGGACAACCGAACTATACTGATTGGAGTTTCTACTCCTTTCTCTGGCACTAACTACCTCAAGTAAAAAAGCTGACAGTAACAAAGGAGTCAAAAGGTGGACTACTGGATTTACAAAGCAGGGGAACAGGAAACCTGGATCATCCACAAGATCTGCATTAGCTCTTGAATAATTACTGTGCTGAGTTAGAAATCTTTTCAGTTCTTTAAAATGCAAGTAAAAAGAAACCTAAAGGAAGCAGGAGCTGGCACAAGGCTGCAAATGCCTCTTTTTAGAACTACGAAAGCAGAAGCATTTGTTTTATTGGCTTAAAAAAAGCATCACAGATGCATGGATCACTAGAGCCAGTAGGGGACTCAGATGATGTTCACTTGTTTATATGCCCACAGAATGAACAGCTGTTCATTGAGCACCTTAGATATAACAAGTCTAATTTTATAAGCAATCCTATGTGTATCACACAAATTTAGGGCTACAAGGAAACTTAGAAGAAATAAACTTCCTGATGACGTAGGGGCTTGGCCACTTACTATTTTTGTGTTCTCATCACTTAGCCGAGTGTGTTGAATGTAGTAGGTCCACATACATAGGCTCAACCTATGCATACGGATGTGGAAGGGAGCTTAGAGGTCAACCAGTCCAATTTTAGCATTTTATAGGCAACAGAACTAAAGCACAGGGAGGGGAAATGATTTTTCTAAATTCATACAGGAATTAAGTTTCAAAGTCTGTATTAGACCCAAGTTCTTTTTATTTTATATCCAATGGCAGTTCCATTCTAAAGTATTGCTTTTCAAAAAGTAAATTAGTGAATAAATGCTAAATAAATTACCTCAATAGACTCTCCATTTTCCCTATTCAGGAAATCAAAATCCAGAAAAAATGAGTGATTTGAACAAGGCCACATAGCCATTTGATAGCAATGAGGTATGTTATCACCCTGTCCATTTGCTGACATAAAGATTTTTTAATATCCAAGCCAGAACTACAAATATGTTCTATAGTAGAACAGTGAGAAGAAAAGGCACCTGAAAATATCTAATTGTGAATTCTAGTTTTCAGGTTACTTTTTTGGGGGAAGGGTAACTTTAGAGGGTTGTTTACCAACATCGTCTAATAGAAAGAGAATTAGATCTGGAGTCAGGAGACCTTATTTTGAATCCTATTTCTACCTTTCTGACCTTGAGCCAAGCACCTTTATGGGATTAATTACTCCTCCCTACATTGGACTACAGGGTGGGGAATCTGAGGTCTGAAGGCTATAGGTGACCTTGTAGGTCCTTGGATGTGGCCTTTTGACTGAGTCCAAATTTTACAGAACAAATCCTTTTATTAAGGGGATTTGTTCTGTGAAGTTTGGATTCAGTAAAAAGGATGTACTTGAGGACCTAGAGGGCTACATGTGGCCTGGAAGCTGCAGGTTCAACCACCCCTGGACTAAATGATCTCTATATTAGTTTTCAGCTCTTAATCTTATGATCACTTCTCTGATATGGGGTGAGGAAAGATTTACTTAGAAAATTCCTAAAGCCAAAGATCTTCCCTTCTTTACCCTCCCCAACCTCTTTACCCTTGTAAGAATATACCAATATTGGTGTAAGGAGGGGAAAGGGATGAAGAATATACATCAAAAGCCTCCCCCGATCCCATTTTATTGGCTGAGGCAGCTATATGACATAGTGCATGGTGAATTGGATTTAGAGTCATGTGGATTTGAATCCTCCCTCAGACTTTTAATTGCTATGTAACATTGGACCATTAATTTAACCCATCTCGTCATTTCCTCATCTATACAATGGGGATAATAATAGCACCTGCCTTACAGGGTTTTCATAAAAGTTTTCAAATGAGATAATATATAAATACTTTATAAAAGATAAAGTGTATTTGTTATCATCATCACCATCATCATGATCATTAATTGGAGGAGTTGTTAGATCTAATTACCATTACCACCAAGTGAAAGTCTAGACAGAGACAGGTTTAGGATACCAACCATAAAAATAGTAACCAAGTTACCATTTGAGATTGATCCCAATAAAAGCAGAAGGGTGTTGATAGGAGTCAGAATCCCAAACAATTTAGCAATGTGGAACAAAATCAGATTCTACATATGCTGCAGGAGATTGGCTCCTTCTATTTAATTTGGCAGTGGGCCTGAGCTCTAGCGAAGACTACCAACATCAATGTGCCTAGATTCAACAGTCACATTTGAACATGCAGAAAGAACATGAGTAAGAAAACATGAGTTTAAATCCCAGCTCAGCCACCTACTATTTGGTCTTTGGCAATTCTTTTAATTTCTCTTGTCCTCAGCCTCCTTAACTTTAAAATCAGGAAATGGTGTAGGTCAAGGGCTCTTTTCCTGGTTTTTGTTATGCACCCCTTTGGTGGTCTGGTGAAGCCTGTTTCTAACTTTTCCGGGGAAAAATGTTTTTATATAATTGAAAAATAAATGTTGATGTTCAGTTAGAGGCTAGGGGAAAGAAAGAGACATGTTTTTTTCTCCATCCAAGTTCACAGAACCCCACCCCACAAGAAGATCTATCTGTTGACCTCAGGCTAAGAGCAACTGATTTGATGTTATCTAAGGCTTCTTCTACTTCTAAACACTATTATTCTGCACATAGAGGTAGTTGGCAACATCCTGTTTACTGAATGGCACCAAAGAGGCCCTGCCACTTTCCCATCCCTTTAAAGAGGAGATAATGCCTGTAATTCCAAAATGACACATCTGATTCAACTTCAAGTATTCCTGAAAAAAAGAATTCTTGGCTTTATATTTTTCTAAGGTATAAAAAATAATCTCAGATCTTTTCCTTCAGATACACTTTGATAGGAAGGAGGAGGGGGGAAACTTGGGGGCAATAATTATATTAACATTGGGGAACAGGGAAAGAGGGAGAACTACGAGCATAGGGACAGGTGATGGCAAAGGGATGCTAGGAGCATAAAATTCAAACTTTATCTGTTTAACATTATTTCCCTCTATTTCCCTTCCTCTTTATTCTGCTGTGTTGTGAAATCTAGATTGAGTTTTTCTTAAGGTATAGGCAGGAGAATGAACATTCTTTGCTCTTCATTTTCAACATGTGTATTATCTCTCCTTGAAAATGGGTTAAGCAAAATGGTTTCGGTGTAGTACTATTATTAAGCAACATCACTGGGACTCTGGACCATAGAAGAGAGTTTGTAAAATACTCTTTATAAGGATTATGTAATCATAGTGGTTAACACTTATAGAATGATTACTATGTGCCAGGTGCTTTGTAAATATTATCTCATTTTTTCCCCTCACAAACACCCTGGGATGTAGGTGTTATTATTATTCCCATTTTACACAAGTATACTGAGGCAAACAGAGGTTAAATGCTCAAGGTCACCCAGCTAGTAAGAGTTTGCAGCATTATTTGAACTCAGGTCTTCCTGATTTCAGACCTAGTGATGTAATCATTGGGCCATTAGCTGTCTGAATAAACTGAATTGTAAAGGAAGTTACAAGTATGACACAGGAATATTTCTCAGAAATAAAAGTTCGCATTCATTTCAGGAAGACTACAAGGGAGAAAACGGGTGGTTGGCAAATCATTCTTCCTCCTCTCACTAGGAAGATGATCATGTTAGATTATATCAAGGTTTTCTGTATAATGTTGTTTCCCATGTGCCAAAATCTGCACTTAAACATATCCTTTTACTTTCATTCTACTTACTGAAACCTTTCCTACGCTGCCAGACAAATTCTGCATGAAAACATCCCCGATCTTTGCAACTAGGAATGATTACTCTCTGAGGTGATAGAATATACACTTGTCTTAGACTCTGAAAAACTTAGTTTGGATCTTTTTAAAAAATTTTTTATTAATTTATGTTGATTTATCAACAATCGCTTCCATAGGCTTTTGAGTTGAAAATTTTTCTCTGCCTTCCTCCCCCCCCCACCCTCCCCAAGAGGGCACACAATCTGATATAGGCTTTACATTTACATATCCATTAAACATATTTTCACATTAGTGAAGTTGTAAGTAAAAATGAAAACCAATAGGAGGAACCATCAGAAAAACAAAACAAAACTCAACAGAAGGTAAAAATAGGTGATAGCAATTCAACTTCCATAGTTCTTTCTTTGGATGTGGGCAGCATTTTCCATCCCGAGATTTCTAGAGATGTCTTAGATCCTTGTAATGCTGAGAAGGGTTCAGTTTATCAATATTAGTCATGCACAATGTGGCTGTTATTGTGTACAAAGTCTTTGGTTCTGCTCACTTCACTCAACATCAGACCATACAAGTCTTTCCAGGTTTTTCTGAAGTCAGCCTGTTCCTCATTTCTTATAGCACAATAGTATTCCACTACATTCATATACCACAACTTGCTCAGCCATTCCCCAATTGATGGGCATCCTTTCAATTTCCAATTCTTTGCCACCAAAAAAGAGCTGCTATGAATATTTTTGTACATGTGGGTCCTTTTCCCATTTGTTTGATCTCTTTAGGATATAGCCCTAGAAGTGCTATTGCTGGATCAAAGGGTATGCACATTTTTGTAGCCCTTTGGGCATAGTTCCAAATTGTTCTCCAAAATGGTTGGATCATTTCACAACTCCACCAACAATGTATTAGTGTTCCAATTTTCCCACATCTTCTCCAACAATTATCGTTTTCCTGTTTTGTCATGTTGGCCAATCTGATAGGTGTGATGTGGTACCTCAGAGTTGTTTTGATTTGCATTTCTCTAATCAATAATGATTTAGAGCATTTTTTCATATGACTATAGATGGCTTTAATTTCTTCATCTGAGAACTGTCTGTTCATATCTTTTGACCATTTATCAATTGGGGAATGGCTTTGTTCTTATAAATTTGTCTTAATTCTCTATATATTTTAGAAATGAGGCCTTTATCAGAGAGACTGGTTGTAAAAATTCTTTCCCAATTTTCTACCTTCCTTCTAATCTTAGTTGCATTGGCTTTGTTTGTGCAAAAACTTTTCAATTTAATGTAATCAAAATTATCCATTTTGCTTTTCATAATGTTCTCTATCTCCTGTTTGGTCATGAATTCTTCTGTTCTCCATAGATCTGATAGGTAAACTATTCCTTGTTCTCCCAGTTTACTTATGGTATCAGCCTTTATATCTAAGTCATGAACCCATTTTGACTTTATTTTGGTATATGGTGTGAGATTTGGGTCTATGCCTAGTTTCTGCCATACTCTTTTCCAGTTTTCCCAGCAGTTTTTTTCAAAGAGTGGGTTCTTATCCCAGAAGCTGGGGTCTTTGGGTTTATCAAATAATAGATTACTATAGTCATTGACTACTGTGTCTTGCATATTTAACCTATTCCACTGATCCACCTCCCTATTTCTTAGCCAGTACCAAGCAGTTTTGATGATTGCTGCTTTATAATACAATTTAAGATCTGGAATTGCTAGGCCACCTTCCCCTGCATTTCTTTTCATTAGTTCCTTTGATATTCTGGACCTTTTTTTTCCAAATGAATCTTGTTATTATTTTTTCTAACTCTATAAAATAATTTTTTTGGTAGTTTGATTGGTATGGCACTGAATAAGTAAATTAGCTTAGGTAGGATTGTCATTTTTATTATATTAGCTTGGCCTACCCATGAGCAACTGATGTTTTTCCAATTATTTAGATCTGATTTTATTTGTGTGAAAAGTGTTTTGTAATTGTGTTCATAGAGTTCCTGGGTTTTTTTGGGAGGTAGACTCCTAAATATTTTATAATGTCTACAGTAAGTTTAAATGGGATTTCTCTTTCTATCTCTTGCTGTTGGGCTTTGTTGGTAATATATAGAAATGCTGATGATTTATGTGGGTTTATTTTATAGCCTGCAACTTTGCTAAAGTTGTTTATTATTTCAAGTAGTTTTTACTTGATTCTCTAGGATTCTCTAAGTATATCATCATGTCATCTGCAAAGAGTGATAGCTTTGTTTCTTCTTTGCCTATTCTAATGCCTTCAATTTATTTTTCTTCTCTTATTGCTAAAGCTAATGTTTCCAGTACAATATTTTATAACAGTGTTGATAATGGGCATCTTTGTTTCACCCCCCGATCTTATTGGAAATGCTTCTAGCCTGTCCCCATTACATATAATGCTTGCTGAAGGTTTTAGATAAATGCTATTTATTATCTTAAGGAAGACTCCATTTATACCAATGCTTTCTAGTGTTCTTAAAAGGAATGGGTGTTGTATTTTATCAAAAGCTTTTTCTTCATGTATTGAGATGATCATGTGGTTTCTGTTGGTTTTGGTGTTGATATGCTCAATGATGCTGGCAGTTTTCCTAATATTGAACCAACTCTGCATTCCTGGTATAAATCCTACCTGGTCCTAGTGTATTATTCTTGTGATAAGTTACTGCAATCTAGTTGCTAGTATTTTGTTTGAAATATTTGCATCTATATTAATTAGAGAAATTGGTCTATAGTTTTCTTTGTCTATTTTGAAGTTTGGATCTTAACATTGATAATTCCAAGATATGTGATCCTGAGCAAGTTAGTCAATTTGTATCTGTAAAATGAAACCAATAATACTTAACACTACCTCACAAAATTCTTGTAAGATTCTCACAATATCTTAATCTTATAATAACTTACAAAAAATAAATATACACAAATACTCTATACGTATGCTTATCTT